>NC_049208.1:4145359-4280278 GCF_013347855.1 Anguilla anguilla | reverse complement strand
CAGCGTCATAGAGGGGGAGTCCGGGGACACCTTCAACATTAGCACGTCAGGGAGGGAGGCTGTTATCACCCTCAACAAGGCAAGGGGGGGGGGGGGGCACAGGGTGTTCGGGGGGGCTGGTGGCGGTGCAACAGCGTAGATGAGAATGTGAATTCTCTCTGCCTGTGCTTTTCGGATACGAAATCAGCCTGGTGAAGCAGAGAGCGGGGGGGGGGGGGGGGGGGAATAAAACTTATTTAACAGTGTCATGCATTCAAACACAGTCACACGTATGAGCACAGAAGCGCATTCGGGCACTCTCCCGCGCTTAAAAACGCAGTCAAGTATTTTAGCACAGTCGAGCATTTCACAAGGCAGCCGCACGTTTAAAAATCAGTAGCCTGCAGAGCAAAGCCGCTCCGTTTTACTGGCAGATCTGACCAAGAAACGGCGAGACTGCGAGAGAAGTGTGTGTGTGTGTGTGTGTCTCTCTGTGTGTGTGTGTGTGTGTGTGTGTGTGTGTGTGTGTATGTGTTGGAGAGAAAGAGAGATAGTCTGCCACTGCCTGTGCCCCATGGTTTGTGAAAAGTGTGAAAACAGCTTGGCTGCAGGCAAGATTGGAAAGAACTGCCAGGCAAGCTTGATGGAGTGAGTGTGATAGCAGAGAGAGAGAGAGAGAGGTGAGAGGGATAGGAGATAGGGAGAGAGAGAGAGAGAGAGAGTGAGAGAGAGAAGCAAGTGAAGGAGTTGATCAATCCTGTTTCTTTTTTTCTGTCTGTGATATCATCTATGAATTTTGTTTTTTTGTGCATGGATTTGAGAGCAGGAATTGTTCTTTGGATGCCCTGAGGCAGAAATATGTGCACTGGGAATTATGGATAATGTAGTCAGCCACCTGTAATGTGGCCCACATGGACTGAACCTGCCCATAAATGCATTATGATGCCATCCCGATTAAACATTTATCATTTATCAAATAAAACACATAAATGAATGAATGAATGAATGAATAGATGAATGAAATGAATAAATCACTGACATGCAGCCCTTTTTTTCTGGGGAACTCGTGCCGTCCCTCTGTCTGGTCCCCTGCACTGTGAGCAGAGTGCATTCTGGGAGTTCGGGGACAGGGCCCGCTCTCGTTAATTAGAGCACAACAAAGGCTCCGTGCGCCGGAGCAGCCGCGTGGAAAACAGGCGCCGCTCAGAAGGAGGCGGCGTTCGGAGAACTCGTGCGCAATTAATTTGAAAAAAAAAAAATGAAAAAAAAAAGAGGAAGAAAGGTAGCGCTCTAGCGAAAATTAAAACAAACAAACCGGAAAATTAGCGAGCGGCAGGCTTCCCAATTTCTGCCCCGTCGAACAAGTATTTAGAAAAAACCAATCTGTGCTTGCGTGCTCGGTCGATCTCTCATCTTCCGTCATTCATTTTTTTCGCACAAGTTTTTTTTTTTGTGTGTTTTTATTCTTGTTTTGTTATTACAGTGCTGATCATCAGGTATGGCTGTGCGTGTGTGTGTGTGTGTGCGTGTGCGTGAGAGAGAGAGAGAGAGAGAGAACTACTGTACGGAGAGACTCTTGTGTTGTGAGATGAGGACGTTCCCAAATCTCATGGCTGCCATGAGCATTGTGGCACGCTGAAGGCAGCACTTGTGGCGTGTAACTGCAGGTGATGAAGTGGCCAGCAGAGGGCGACAGCTCCTGCTGAGCACAGCAGGCTCCTGGTGTGCTACACGGGCTCGTTTACTGCTTGAAGTTGATGGTGTGGCGGTGGGGGTGGGGGTGGGGGGTTAGCATTACAGACTGCAGCTGAGGCTGTAGCATGAATCCGTCCAATGGGCTTATGAGTCTGGGTTCCCACCGCACATGATTTATTGATGCCGTACATCTTTCGGCTGATATTGAGCTCTTTCATCACGGCCTGCTTGTTTTTGGAATTGGGGGGAAAGTGTCCCGGGCGGGGTGTTTTGAGGAGATAAAGTGCTGTTTCGGGTCTGGTGGAGGGGGGGGAGGGTTAAGTGTATTGTGTTTAAAACTTTCCCAATCTTTACATTATCCGTGTGTGTGTGCATGTGTGTGTGAGTGTGCGTGTGTGTGTTTGTGTGTGTGTGTGTGTGTGAGTGTGCGTGTGTGTGTTTGTGTGTATGTTTGTGAGTGTTGGTGTGTGTGTGTGTTTGTGTGAGTGTGTGTGTTTGAGTGTTTGTGTGAGTGTTTGTGTGTGTGAGTGTATGTGTGTGTATGTGAGTGAGTGTTTGTGTGAGTGTGTGTGTGTGTGGTGTTTGTGTGTGTTTGAGTGTGAGTGTTTGTATGTGTGTGTGTGTGTGTGTGTGAGTGTGTGTGTGTGTGTGTATGTGTGTGTGTGTGTGCGTGTGTGTGTATGTGTGTGTGTGTGTGTGTGTGAGTGTGTGTGTGTGTGTGCGTGTGTGTGTATGTATGTGTGTGTGTGTGCGTGAGTATGTGTGTGTGTGTGTATGTGTGTGTGAGTGTTGGTGTGTGTGTGCGTGTGTGTGTATGTATGTGTGTGTGTGCGTGTGTGTGTATGTATGTGTGTGTGTGTGCGTGAGTATGTGTGTGTGTGTGTGTGTGTGTGTGTGTGTGTGTGTGTGAGTGTTGGTGTGTGTGTGTGCCTCGCATAAGATTGCAGTCCGAGGTTTAGCTGTAACTGTCACCGGGGTGATTTTGAGCTGTTCTATAATTCTCTTTGGCGTTCTCAGCGGTGAGAGGCTCTTGTGCCAAACAAGCTGTTTACCAGCCTCTCTGTCGCCATGGCAACAGGGCGCCCAAAGCTGCCGCGATGACAGTTTACAAGGGCCGTGTGACGTGAGTGACAGGGTATAGCACACACACACACACACACACACACACACACACACAGGTAAGTGCACACACAGGTATAGGTACACACACAAAGTTAACAGCGCGCACACGAGTAAGGGCAGACACAGGTAAGGGGACACACACACAGACACAGGTAAGCACACACCCACAGGTAAGGGTACCCACCCCCCCCCCCCCCCCCACACACACACACACAACCAACTAAAACCAAAACCAGAATCTGAGTTAGAACCAAAACTACAACTGAAACCAGAATCGAAATCTGAAGCAGGTGTTTGAAGGGACGGGCCAAGGTAACAGAGTGAAAGAAGAAGGGAGAGACCAAGAGGGATGAGGGAGAAACAGAAGGAAGGAGAGAAAGAAAGAAGGGAGAAGGAGAGGGAAATGGGGAGAGAGGGTGGGAAGGAGAGAGAGAGAAGGGATTGACAAAAGAAAGGAGAGAAATAAAAGAATAGAGAGAGGGAAGGAGGGAGAGAGAGACAGATGATAGGAGAGCGACAGAGGGAAGGGAAAGAGAGATGGAAGGAGAGAAAGAGGCAAGGAGGCAGGGAGAGAGAGAAGAAGGGAGCATGGGAAAGAGGGAGAGGATGAGAGGGAGAGACTGAAGGAAGGTGTGAAAAAGCGGGAAGGAGAGACGGAGAGGGTGAAGAAGGGAGAGGGAGAGAGAGGGATGGAGGGAGAGGGTGAGTGAGAGGGAAGGAGTGATGGATGGAGGGAGCGGGCTGATGAGTGTTGGTTGTAACGGCGAGTGAGGGAGACGGATGAGTGTGTGTTTAGCGCGTCACAGACGGACATGGCTGAGGGAGGGGAGGAGTGTCAGTGATGGACTGAGGAGAGAGGGGGAGAGAGAGAGAGAGAGAGGGAGAGACGGAGGGAGGGAGGGAGAGGGTGATGAGTGTGCCTCCATAGTGTAAGTGACACCTCTCCACCTCAGACAGATTGCCTCTCTCTGGCTCTAATGGGCTCCAGGGAAAGGGCTTTACTAGAACCCTAACTTTCTCCAAATCTCTGTATTTCTCCCCCTCTTTCTCTCTCTCTCTCCTTCTCTCTATCTTTACATCAGTTCGGGTTCCATCTTAACAACCGTAAACGAATGTTGTTTTACATGAGAAACGAAAAAATAATAGGGATCTAAACAACTATAGTGCATCTTTCGGTTACATGCAGCTACACATACATACAGCCAGACCTACGTATGTGTGCACTCTCACACAATGCACATGCACACGCAATATAATGTATGTAATTCGTTTATAAAATCAATTCAATTTTATTTGTATGGTGCTTTTTTACAGAGAACTTTGTGTCACAAAGACACTTTACAGAGTAGCAAGGCAAGAGACAGAGCAAAAAAAGAGCAAACAGAGCAAACACCAGGCCTGAACCCCCAAATAGCAGGCACATGAGTAAAAAAAAAAAAAAAAAAAAACTCCCAGCGGGGAGAAAACCCTCAAAAGGTGGCGAGAAAAGACTCCTCAGTGGGAAGAAATCTCGGAAAGGAACCCGGGTATGGAGGGGGAGCCCATCCTCCACTGGCCGGCCTGGTGTAAAGTAGCGGTCGAACGCAGGGCGTTCTGGGAATGTAGCAGAAAAGAGTTGTGGGTTCCCTGGTGTCCCAGCTGAATGCCTTAAAGGCATGCTATGCAGGACTTCTTAGCCTGAGTTTACAATCGAGGAAGTCGACCTCCTCCGTCTTTATCCCCACACACTCCCGCCGAGTACATTACCCCACCCAATGTAGCTGGCTGGATAGCTAGAGGCAGCGGTAGTACCGCGAAATGAGTGACCGTGAGCAACAGTAAGAAGGCAGGTTTGATTACAGCTTAATTAATTTTATTATGTTGAACGTAATAGTAGTTTTATTGTCGGAACTTTAAAAGTGAAAATTTCAGACCTTCGGTAAGGACGAAATAAGGACGAAAGCCATTAAAGACAATAAGGACGAAAGTCCTTACTGTCGCCAGCTTCACACTACCAGGAATGTTATTTCAAGGTTATTTATTATTATAATTATTATTATTAATATTACTCTTTTATTGGTTTGCAATTTTAGTTCATGTTTCACATGTTCAGTGTATTCAGCTTGTTCAGATCAAATGATATTATTTTTAAACATTATTCTGGAAATTATTTTTTTATTCGTAATTTAGCTGCGACGCTCTCTGGTTCCAGTGTATCTCTGTTCGCTGAGCCTTATTGCCTGTTTGCCCAGGGGATTCTCGGCTGGGGGAAACTGGTAGATCGGTGGGATTAAACTAAATTAAATTCTCCTCTTCACCTCCTGCCTCCCTCACTGGCTTCTTCCCAGAATCCTCCTGTTTCTTTCGCTCTGTTGCTTGTCTATATTTACATGCTCAGCTTTCATATTCATAGCCCAGGGGTAGCGTCTAGATGTGATGCAGGAGATTTCAGGTAGAGGCGTCCGATTCCGATTGGTTCGCCACGATAGTTGGCGGTGTGCATTATGGGTAAGGAGCTGGTCTTGTAACCAAAAGGTCACAGGTTCGATTCCCAGGTAGGACACTGTCGTGTCTTAACCTGCATTGCTTCAGTATACGCAATATCCAGCTGTATAAATGGATGCAATGTAAATGCAATGCAAAAAGTTGTGTAAGTCACTCTGGATAAGAGCGTCTGCTAAATGCAGATAATGTAATGCGTAATGTAATTAAACTGGGGGAAGTTTGACCTCATTTGTTAGCCAAACTAAATGGTAATTCGTTTGGACAGAAAAGTAGCCACACAAAATACGGGGAAACTATCTTTAAAAGATGGGGAAACTAGTAATGGTAAGTAGATAACTAGCTAACTGGAAAGGTAGCCAGTTTGGCTGAGGTCAAACTTTCCTCCCAGAATGAGGATTAAGGCAAAGTTTAATTCTTCTATCGTGATGAACCTATCAGATAGGACACCGCTTACTGCAATTTCCTGTATCCCACCTAGCCTCGAAACCGTTGGTCAGGACGCAGGGCATTGTGGGTAAAGTCTGCTTCAGGGAAGTTATGCAGTGGAATTTGACATGGTGTGCCTCCCCCCCCTCCCCCCCCCCCCGCCTGCCCCCCCCCCCATGCCCCCCACCCCAGGCGGTGGACTACGAGAGCCGCACCTCGTACTCGTTTTCGGTGGAGGTGCTGAACCCCACGGTGGACCCGCGGTTCCTGCGGCGCGGGCCCTTTAAGGACCGGGCCTCGGTGCGGGTGGCGGTCCTGGATGCGGACGAGCCGCCCCGGTTCTCGCGGGCGCGGTACCGGCTGGACGTGATGGAGAACTGCCCCCCCTCCTGCACGGTGGGCAGAGTGAGCGCCGTGGACCCGGACACCGGCCTGAGCAGCAACATCCGGTACGGTCCTGACACGGTCCTGGCACAGTCCAAACACAGTCCTGGCAGGGTCCAAACACAGTCCAAACGCGGTCCTGGCACAGTCCAAACACGGTCCTAACACGGTGACAAATGACAATTCATTATAATTTATGAACATAGAGGGTCACAACTGTCCCTAAGTAGCAGATAAGTACATACTTCTCTCAGGAGAATTAGGATTTTCCGTGATTCAGGTAGGTTTTTGAAGATTGGGAATTGCGTTGTGAATTTGGGGAAGAAATGTTCTTTAGATTTTTTGTACTTCTCACGTTAAAATGAGGAAGAGTAACTCGCTTGCTTGCTCTCTCTCTCTCAGGTTTTCCATTGACCCGCAGTCAGACCCAGAAGCCCTGTTTCGCATTGCGGCTGACAGTGGGCTCATCTCCACGGCAACGGAGCTGGACCGCGAGCGTGAGCAGTGGCACAACCTGACCGTCATCGCCACACAGAGAGGTCAGAGGTCACTGTGATCCCACTTACGGAGAGGTCAGAGGTCACTGTGACATCACATACAGAGAGGTCAGAGGTCACTGTGATATCACTTACGGAGAGGTCAAAGGTCACTGTGATCCCGTGATCTCTCTTACGGAGGGGTCAGAGGTCACTGTGATATCACTTATGGGGAGGTCAAAGGTCACTGTGATCCTTTGATCTCACTTACGGGGAGGTCAGAGGTCACTGTGATATCACATGCGAAGATGACAGAGGTCACTGTAACGGCACAGTTCTAATAACTACTGTGGGTTTAGTAGGTGTAGTTATAACGGTGGGTTGGGATATATTGTAGTAGTAAGATAAACTGAATTTTAACAGTATTAACTAACTACTAATACTACTAAGTAGCATTAGTAATGTTAGTAGACAGTACTAGCTACGTTAATATGACTATTGTAGGTAGTAGTATTATTATTTACCTCAGTATTATATGATTTCTTTGTAATACACATGGTTTAAATGTGTCTACGTGTGATTACGATTGAGTTTTGTGAGTGTAAGAGCACGCATGTCTGTGTATACATGTGTGCAATACACACTAAACATGTGTATGTAAATGTGTGTTACATGCTGAATGTGTGTGTGAAGGTGTGTTACCCGCTGCATGTGTGTGTAAAGGTGTGTGTGTTACATGCTGAATGTGTGTGTACAGGTGTGTTACACGCTGAATGTGTGTTTAAAGGTATGTGTCACACACTGTGACGCTGTGATGTGTGGCTCCTGTGTTCCTCAGACAGCCCCAGTCAGGTGTCCCGGGTGGAGGTTGCCATAGAGACCCTGGATGTGAATGACAACGCCCCCGAGCTGGACAGGCAGTACACCACTGCGCTGTGCGACTCCGCTGCTGCGGGACAGGTATGCTGAGCGTGCTCAGTTTGTCCGTCTGTCCACGACAAAACCCACATCCATTCATCCATCCATCCATCCATTATCTATACCCGCTTATTCTGGACAGGTACACAGGGCGTTCTGAGTCCGTCCATCTGTCCATTACAAAAACCGATATCCATTCATCCATCCATCCATTATCTATACCCACTTATTCTGTTCAGGACCGGGGGGGGGGGGGGGGTTGCTCGAGCCTATGCCAGTGTACATTGGGCAAGAGGCAGGGACACACTCTTGACAGGCCGCCAATCTATCGCAGGGCACACACACCATTCCCTCACAAACTCATACCTATTTTAGAGTCTCCAATTAACTACCTTGTATGTCTTTGGACTGCGGGAGGAAACTGGAGTATCTGGAGGAAACCCACGCGGACACGGGGAGAACATGCAGCCTCCACACAGAAAGGCCCAGGCCGGGATTTGAACCCTTCTTGTCCTTCTTGCTGTGAGGCAACAGCGCTACCCCCTGCACCACCGTCCTGCTGCAAAAACCAACATTTAAACCAAAATCCCAAAAGCGCTCTTAAACGCAAACTGACAGAAACAAACAAGTAAACAGACTGAAAATATGGAAGAGAGAAAAACCCCCCCAGCATGCCTTGGGCCAAAACAAATTTGCTCTGACAGTAAAACATACCCTCACACCTTCTCAAACCCAAAGGAACTTTATGTTGATCTACCTTAACTCAAACTCTCCAAACTCTCCGTGGGTTGGATATTCTAGCATGTCTACACACACCCACCCCTTTAGAATGATGTCACTCCTGTGACAGCCAATAGGAACTGGGTTCGAAGAAAAACAGGGTCACATGACTTAATCTCATTCCTAAATTCACCTTAATTACTTTATAAGAGGAGGTGAGAGGGAGAGGAGGTTGGGGAGAGCGAGGATTCACTGCAGATCTGGGTCAAATACTTGAAATTATTTATCCTCTCTTTTTGGGCACTAGTAAAAATGCCTGCAGGCTACTTAAAATTCATTTAAAAAAATATTTTTTTTACCAGTTCTCAGAACAATATAAATCTTTCATATTGTATGTTTTTTTAGTTAGTGGGTACTTCATTGAAAAATATGAAAATTATCAGGGATCTGCAGGAATGTCTGAAGGGTTGTAAAATATATATATTTTTAAATAATATCAATAATATGAAAATATCAATAACAATGCAGTCCAGTCTGTACTTGTAGAATCTTTGTGTTTGGTGTGCCTCAGGGCACCATTCTAGGACCTGTGTCTGTTTCTCCACTGGCCAGTGTGTGGCCTGACTCAGCAGGCTGTGGTGCTGTTTTATTATATGTTAGGCACAGGAAATGAGACACATTGCTCAGTTTCTATCTCAATTTGTTTTACTGGCATGTAGATATTTGCGTCAGCGAAGCATGTGCACATTGCAGAAAAGTACACATCATAAAAGAATAAAATTAAAAGAATAATTGTATTCTCCTCTGCTGTATCCCATTTCTATTTCCCATCCCCTCCTCTTTATTATTTTTTATTCAGTTCAATTCTCAGCACACTGACATAACAGACATGCAGCGGCTATATCGCCAAACCTAATAAGCAGTCCGAACAATAAGGGTTATTATCCTAATAGGAATAGCAATAAGGATAACAAGATCAATAATGTTAAGAGTGCTTTGCATTTCCCTCTCCCTCTCTCAAATTCAAATGAGCTTCATTGGCATGACGTATGTACTGTAGATACATATTGCCAAAGCATGAGTGCGGCAAACAAATAAACATATAAACAGAATACAACTTTGTGTGTGTGTGTGGTATTGGTGTATGTCCTGTCTCTCTCTCTCTCTCTCTCACTCTCACTCTCTCTCTCCCTCTCTCTCTCTCTCAGGTGGTGCAGGTAGTGCGGGCGATCGATAAAGACAAAGGAGGAAATGACACGGCCGTCCTGTTCAGTATTCCGGCAGAGTCCCGGGCCGGTCGGAATTTCACCATCAGGGAGAGTGGGGGTGTGTCCTTTCACTTCTGTGCTCAGTGCCTCGCTCCCTTTCTATCTCTCTCCCTCTCTCTCCTCTTCTGTCTTTCTCTCACCCTCTCTCCCTCTCTCTCTCCTTCTGTCTCTCTTCCTCTCTCCCTCTCCCTCTCTCTCCAATTCTTTCTCTCTCCCTCTCTCTCTGTTTCTCTCTACTCTTGTTTGATCTTTATCAGTGTTTTTCCTTGAACAGTTCAGATTTTATCTTAGCCTGTGTTGCGATCCTGTTTCATATAAAGAAAATTATGTTTTCTGCATCAAAAAGAGTTTACCCGTGTCAGTGTATTTCAGAGTGCAATGCAGCTGATTTTACACGTTGTTACACACATGAACGTGAAAGTAAAATCTGTTACAATGACACGTCTGGCCTTTTCAATCTCACTCCATTTTCTTTGTTCTCTCTCTCTCTCTCTTTCTCTCTCTCATTCGCTCTCTTATATTCTCTCTCTCGACTCAATTCAATTCAATTGAATTTGTTTTATTGGCTACAGTATGAAATAAAACGTGAATTTAATACTTAATACTGAATAATATTAAGGACTAGAGACAAATGAACTATAACCATGCATGAAAACGAGCACTTGTGTTTGATGGGGCATTTGACTGACTTTTGTTTGATTGGGGATTTGATCTTTCTCTCTCTCTCTCTCTCTCTCTCTCGCTGTCATCCTCTCTCCCTCTCTCTCAGGCCCCACGGCCAGCCTGGTTCTCCTCTCCTCCCTCTCCTCGCTCCCTCGTTCCCCCTCCTCCTCCTTGACGCTGCAGGTGCCGCTGGTTCTGAAGGACAGCCTGTCGGGCCTGAGCAGCACTGGGACTGTCACCGTGTCCGTCTGTCCCTGCCTGCGGGGCGGGGCCCGGGCCGGGGAGAGGGACGGACAGACGGACGCCGAGTGGGAGAGGGAGACCGTGTGCCTGCCGCTGCCCTCCTCCTCCCCCTCCCCCGGGCTCAGCACCGCCGCCCTGCTGGCCATACTGGCCTGCGTCGCTACTCTGATGGGTAAGGCCTCCAATCAGGGCCGCCACTGTACCCAATATGAAGGGCTAGTGTTGTTCAGGGTAGAGGCAGGCCTAGCCTGGTAATGTGTGTGTGTGTGTGTGGGCATGCATTACTATCTTTGTGAGAACCAAATGTCCCCACAAGGATAGAAAACTGAGGAAAATTACGCAAGGTGGGGACCTTTTTCTGGTCCCCACAAGTTCAAGAGGCTGTTTTAGGGTTAGGACTTAGGGTTAGGGTTAGGGTTACAATTAGGTTAAGGTTAGGGTTAAGGTTAGGCATGTCGTGGTTGGGGTTAGGGTTAGGGTTAGAGGTTACGGAATGAATGTAAGTCAATGGGAAGTCCTCACCAGTATAGCAATAAGACCATGCGTGAGTGTGTGTGAGTGTGTGTGTGTGTGTGTGTGTTCTGTGTGTGTTTCACACTTACTCGCATCGGGGGTTCCTGTCCCTCATCAGCCAGGCTCTTTGTTTCCATGAGCACTCTCTCTGGCTGCCTCTCCATTTTAAAGAGTTGGGTTAGAAATGCTCCACGGGCCTGTAGTAAATATTGTGTTGTAGTGAATATTGCAAATACTGTGCACATTACACAAATAACATTAACAAATACACATTGAAACCTGTAAATATATACTTTACATACATTTAATATTGTAAGTAATATTATTATTTCCATTTCATATTGATTGACAGATTTAGTAACCAATTTGTGTCGGACTTGTGTTTTAAAAGTTTTACAGAACCAAAAGCCCCATTCTGCATTTGAATGGGAGTTTGACATGTGCCTATTTCAGCCCTGTATCTATATGTATATATATATATATTTTTTTTTTGTCTGTATGGTCGCAATGTAGTCTCGCAGAATTTCCCATGCAGAGTTTCAGCCAGATGTTTGGTTTCCCGTTTTAGGTAGTCCCGCTGACTGAGTGGACCACATATTGTACTTCCATATTGCACAATATATAGTATCAAAAGATCTTTGACCAGCCTAAAATGAAAATGTTTATGAATCTTACATTGGTTGGCTTTTAATGGGTTAGCTGCTGAATAGAGGCCCCCGCTGAGTTTTAGTCTGATGTAGTTGTGCTTTGTTAGTTCTGGGCTGGTTTGCCTAGGGTAATGCAGAATCTTCTATACTCTCTATTTTTGTAGTAATAATATTAGTTTTTTTTTTTTTTTTTCTTTTTTCAAATCTACTGCCAGGGCCCAGTTCCGGCAGCATTACTCCAGTAGATTCAAGTTTTAAACCATGTTCAGTGACTAACTGCTGCAGGTTACGTGCATCGAGCAAGAATTGAGCTTCCGTGATATTTAGAATGAGGAAAAAGGCTGAAGACTGTTCTGGCAATATCGCTGGATGTTGGTATAGAGCGGTGTTGGACTTAAGCTACATCCTTGTCACTCTAAAATCTGTGTGAAGAAATATGACCTTTTTTTTTTTTTTTACCAGATTTTGTTCAGCACTTGTTTTGCACTCATTTGCACAGATGTAATTCTGTCGTATACTTTACCCTCTACACCGCTTTTCAGAATTTTGTATTGTAGGCAATCCATCATGCTGCATTGTTAGCAAATGTTTTCTTGGAGTTGGAAAAATCCCTTTCTTATTGTACGTATTAGTGAAGGTGTGTAGGGTGGTGTTTTTGAGGAAGAGCTAATCTGTTAATAAAGAGATTGCCCTGTATTCAAGCAGCAATGGTCCTTCACTTTGTCACACCTTTTCTTCATCGTTGCAGTTTGGCAAAGAAAAAAAAATGCATTCTTGCTTTAAATTGTTCAGTTCAGCGTTAAGGACAAGTGCTGATTGAGTCTCAGCCTTTGGGTTTGAGTTTGGTGTGGGGAAAAGGCCGAAAACCCTCCTACTGCTCTCAGCGCTGCCCCCGTGGTTATTGGGGTCGAGTTTGTCTCCACTTCCGTACATTGAGGATATTAGCCCTTGATTCCGGATGTCAGGCCAGCAGCCCATCTGTAATGCCAAGCTGAATAATTTAAGTTCGGCCTTTTGCTGTTCACAGCTACCGCGTGTAAGAATTTCCACTTCGATGTTGTCAGGTCTGCCCGAGGAAGAGAGCTTGTCTCTCGAAAACCCATCGTCCCAGCCCATAGACAGCATTGCAGTAGCCTTCTTTACTTCGTTGGTTAGTTATTCGCCTTGTTGCGTTCTAAGCCCAGTAAACCAATATAACTTTTTTTTTTCCAGCCCTCGTGTGTTTTCTCAACTTCTTTTTTTTTTGTTGGTTTATCTGATCGCCTTTTAGGGAACGCTTGGCTTTATCACGCTGTGCCAGTGAGTGGCATATGAGAGCGTGTGTGAGTGAGCGTACGGATGCGTTCATGTGTGCCCGTATGTGTGTGTGCATATGTATGCACAGTACAAACTCTCTCTCTGTCTCTCTCTCCCTCTCTCTCTCTCTCTCTACCCCCACCCCCTCCCCCCCCAGCGGTGAGCGCGCTCTCTCTCTCCCTCCGAAGACAGAAGCGAGACTCTCTGTCCCCGCTGGAGGAGGACGACGTCAGAGAGAACATCATCACCTACGACGACGAGGGCGGGGGGGAGGCCGACACGGCCGCCTTCGACATGGCCGCCCTGCAGAGGGCGCCACACAGCGCGCGCCGGGGATACCGCACGCTGGACAGCAGGAACGCGTGAGGACGCGGACACACCGCCAGCATAGGGTGGACTGCGGATTTAAACACTCACACACACATACACACACACACACACACTCATAGACATACACACACAGACACACACACACACACACACACACACACACACACACATACACACACTTACATACACACACACATATACACACACACACACACTCAGAGACACACACTCACATACGCACACACACACACACACACACATACACACACACTCACATACATACACACACACACAGACATACACATACACACACACACACACATACATACACACATCAGTTTTAGGACGGTGTCTCCTAGAGTTAAGAAGTATCTGCTTTCCTGAGATCAGGGCCCAGTTCTGACAGTATTGCTCCAGCAGATACAGGTTCTGCTGTATTCCTTGTTCTGTGGGTGACAGTCGGACCAGGCGATCTGCACAGAGAAAGAATTGAACTTCTGTGTGGTTTAGGGTGAGGCCTGGAGCTGAAGATTGTTCCAGTAAGACCATTAACTCATTGTTATATAGATATTATATCTATATTACATAGATATTGAATGAAATCTTTCTCTCTCACTCTGCTTTTGTTTGCTCTTTATGAGTGTTTTCCTTGAATAGTGTATCTACACTGTATTAACTCTCTCTCTCTCTCCCCTGCCCCCCCGTAGTCGTCTAGCACAGCAGTCTCAGGACCAGGCAGGGGGATACGGTTGGGTTCAGAGTGGAGCGGGATTGGACCCGCCCTTATATGGCAGACTCTGCTACAGTAGCCACACCTTACCGGCACTGCGCCACGCCCACAGCCCCGCCCACGGCCCCGCCCAGGGGCGTGGCCTCGCTGAGCTCACCTGCAACTTCCCCACGGGCGCCCTGGACCACTCACTTGTCATCCAGAACCAGGGGGCCGTCCTGGGTCCCGGGGCCGTCTACCTGGGGCCGGCGGAGCCACAGCAGCAGGATGGTCCCACGGGATTGGACGGCGGAAAAGCCCAGGGAGGGGATGTGAAGGACAGGGGTGGAGCCCCCACTGGTGAACCAGTACCAAGAACCCAGCAGGACCAGGATCTGGACTGGGTGAGAAGCCACGTGTGGCCGCATCCACATACACACACGCACACACATACTACAGGCATGCATATTCACTACACACACATACACTACACACACACACACTCATTCACTAAATTCACACACACACACTCACACACTCACACACGCTCATGCACTCACTACACACACACACACACACACACTCAGTACACACACACACACACACACACACACTACTCCACATCCCTTGTCACTCATGCTAATCTCTCTCTCACTCCCCCCCCTCTCTCTTTCTCTCTCTTTCTCTCCCCCACTCTCCCCTGCCCACCCCTTCGATGGTCTCAATAGAACCACAGCCCCCCCTTGTCCCAGTCAGACCAGCCCCCACCCCAGCCGGGCCAGGCGGAGATGCTTCCTAAGGACACGACCCTGGTGCAAACCCGACAAGGCGGGGCCGTGGGCGGGGCTGTGGGCGGGGCCCGGGGCCCCAGCGCCTCCTCCACACTCCCATCAGCCGGGCGACGTGCCTCGCGGACCGGCCTCTCCCCGAAGCAAGGTGGGGGCGTGGCCAGGGGCGTGGCCGCGGACTCCGGCCAGCAGGGGGAGCCGCAGAGGGACTACCCCGGCACTCTGGGGAGGGCGGGGCTGGGGGTGGGCGGCAGCTTTGGGGGGGCCAGGCCGAATGCTGAGGGAGGGATATCTGTGACCGGGACCCCTGCTTGCAGGCTGTACCCGGACGGGCCCGGGCTAATGGTGGACTGGCGGGAGAGGGCCGGGATTGGCTACTCCCTGGGAAGGAGGGATATGACACCCCAGCTCCTGCCCTACCCGGGGCAGAACCGGGGCATGTTGGGGCAGCTGGGTTACAGAGGCGGGTGGGGCCCGGGGATGGAGGCGGGCAGGGGAGGAGCTAACTCCCTGGCCCTGAGGGTGGGCGAGTTCCTGCGACTCCGCCTGGCCCAGGTCACCTTCGACCCCACGCAGCCTCCGTACGACTCCGTGCAGATCTACGGGCTGGAGGGGGAGGGGTCGAGGGCGGGGTCACTCAGCTCGCTGGAGAGCGAGGGAGAGAAGGAGGTGGAGAAGGAGTGGGGGAGAGGGCTGGAGGAGTGGGGGCCTCAGTTCCAGCGGCTGGCCGAGCTCTTCCGGGAGAGAGAGCGAGAGAAGGAGGGAGAGAGGGAGAAGAAGGGAGAAGACGAGAAAGAGGAAGAAGATAAAGAGAAAGAGGAAGAAAAAGAGGAGGTGAACAAGGAAGAGGAGAACAAGGCTGAGGAGGTGGGAAGTGAGAGCAATTCAGAAAACAAGTGAAGAAGAGGGAGGGAGGGAGAGAGGGAGAGAAGATAGGGGGTGTACAGAAGACTAGTAAGTGATGCAATAATTGAAGAAAGGGAGGGAGGGAGATGGAGTGGTGGAGTAATGGACAAAGACACATAAAGATTGAGAGAAGGGCAGAAGGGATTTAAAGCAATAAGCACTGAATAGCCCAGCACTGGCAGGTACACACTGAGACACAGCTCTGCATAGCTGGAACCAGGCTAGCTCACAATGCCCCTGTCCCACTGTAGAGCTGGAACCAGGCTGGCTCACGATGCCCCTGTCCCACTGTAGAGCTGGAACCAGGCTGGCTCACGATACCCCTTTCCCACTGTAGAGCTGGAGCCAGGCTGGCTCATTATAGCCCTTTCCCACTGTAGAGCTGGAGCCAGGCTGGCTCATTATAGCCCTTACCCACTGTAGAGATGAACTCATTATACCCCTTTCCCACTGTAGAGCTGGAGCCAGGCTGGCTCATTATAGCCCTTTCCCACTGTAGAGCTGGAACCAGGCTAGCTCCCGATGCCCCTGTCCCACTGTAGAGCTGGAACCAGGCTGGCTCATTATAGCCCTTTCCCACTGTAGAGCTGGAGCCAGGCTGGCTCATTATAGCCCTTACCCACTGTAGAGATGAACTCATTATACCCCTTTCCCACTGTAGAGCTGGAGCCAGGCTGGCTCACAATGCCCCTGTCCCACTGTAGAGCTGGAACCAGGCTAGCTCACGATGCCCCTGTCCCACTGCATAGCTGGAACCAGGCTAGCTCACGATGCCCCTGTCCCACTGTAGAGCTGGAACAAGGCTGGCTCACGATACCCCTTTCCCACTGTAGAGCTGGAACCAGGCTGGCTCACGATACCCCTTTCCCACTGTAGAGCTGGAACAAGGCTGGCTCACGATACCCCTTTCCCACTGTAGAGCTGGAGCCAGGCTGGCTCATTATAGCCCTTACCCACTGTAGAGATGAACTCATTATACCCCTTTCCCACTGTAGAGCTGGAGCCAGGCTGGCTCATTATAGCCCTTTCCCACTGTAGAGCTGGAGCCAGGCTGGCTCATTATAGCCCTTACCCACTGTAGAGATGAACTCATTATACCCCTTTCCCACTGTAGAGCTGGAGCCAGGCTGGCTCATTATAGCCCTTTCCCACTGTAGAGCTGGAACCAGGCTAGCTCCCGATGCCCCTGTCCCACTGTAGAGCTGGAACCAGGCTGGCTCACGATACCCCTTTCCCACTGTAGAGCTGGAGCCAGGCTGGCTCATTATAGCCCTTACCCACTGTAGAGATGAACTCATTATAGCCCTTTCCCACTGTAGAGCTGGAGCCAGGCTGGCTCATTATAGCCCTTTCCCACTGTAGAGCTGGAACCAGGCTAGCTCCCGATGCCCCTGTCCCACTGTAGAGCTGGAACCAGGCTGGCTCACGATACCCCTTTCCCACTGTAGAGCTGGAACCAGGCTGGCTCATTATAGCCCGTACCCACTGTAGAGATGAACCAGGCTGGCTCAATATAGCCCTTTCCCACTGTAGAGCTGGAACCAGGCTGGCTCATTATAGCCCGTACCCACTGTAGAGATGAACCAGGTTGGCTCACTATAGCCCTTTCTCACTGTAGAGCTGAACCAGGCTGGCTCATTATAGCCCTTTCCCACTGTAGAGCTGAACCAGGCTGGCTCATTATAGCCCTTTCCCACTGTAGAGATGAACCAGACTGGCTCATTATAGCCCTTTCCCATTGTAGAGCTGGAACCAGGCAGGCTCATTACAGCCCTTTCCCACTGTAGAACTGGAACCAGGCTGGCTCATCGTAGCCCTTTCCCACTGTAGAGCTGGAACCAGGCTGGCTCATCGTAGCCCTTTCCCACTGTAGAGCTGGAACCAGGCTGGCTCATCGTAGCCCTTTCCCACTGTAGAGCTGGAACCAGGCTGGCTCATTATAGCCCTTTCCCACTGTAGAACTGGAACCAGAAAAGCTAATTATAGCCCTTTCCCATTGTAGAGCTGGAACACACACACACACACACAGTCTCTCTCTCTCATGCATATAGAGACACACCCACCCACATGAATGATGGAAAACTGGAGAGGCAAGGAGGCAGGGTGGGGGTGGGGGGGGGGGGGGGGGGGTTGGGGGGGTGGTTATAAGGGACATGAAAGACAGAAGCAGGAATCTGAGATAGGAATGGCGGGTGAGAGAGAGAGATCAAACGACAAGGGTAGAGGAGAGAAGGGGGGCGAGAAGAATAGCAGGATAGCAGAAAAAAGTGCGAATGGGGGGATGAGGAAGGGAGTTGGAGGGGAAAGGGGGGTGAACGGGGGACTTCTCCTCAACTGACATTTTCTGTTTTTCACCTCCCGGCAAGCGATGAAGCTTGAAGCACTCGTGCCCTGTCCCTCTGTGCCACACACACACACACACACACACACACACACACGCACACACGTGGGCAGAAAGTATGTGAAAACACACACACGCACACACACACACACATGCGCGTATGTACACACGGACTGAAAGAGCAGCCGCACCCCTTCGAACAGCCCATCACAGAGACGGGGCGCAGTTAAACTGTGTCGTCCGTGGGCCGCGTCCCCGGCTCAACAACAAAACTCCCGTTTGCCGCTTCACACGGAGAGGAAGGGCGGGGCTCACGGCCGGCCCGGCGATTGGCTGAATCGCGGGCCTTGCGTACGCATCAACGGATTCTGCAGCCTGTCACGAGGAGGACCGAGGGAGATGGTGGAGACCTGACTGTCGCAGGTTCTTACGTGTGCTTATCGGTGATACATTTTTTTTTTCGAAAACATGACGTGATTCAGTCCCTCTCACTGTTCCTGACCTCCGTAGTCTTCTGTGTGACCTCACTCATTCAGCTGCTGTAACAGACGAAAGCTTAATCATGATCCCCCCCCCCCCCCCCCCCCCCCCCCCCCCCAGCGCCCCCCCCCCCTGCCCCCCCCCCCCCCCCCCCCCGGGCTGGGCTTTCACGCTGTTTGGAACTTTATAAAGATTACGACATCGAAAAATCATGATGGTTTTACGTGATGACAACGTTGTATGTACGATGCATTTTAATTGTAAATACTGTATCACCTAATTGCCATTTGCGGATGTAATGACTTTAGATTTTAAAAACAAAGAAAAGAAAAAGAAACATTAAAAGGCGTTGTTGCAAATACAGCACTATGAGGACCAGACGCTATCAGGAGTGGACCATATCTGGACCAAACTGGACCATAACTGGCGACCTGACTGGACAGTTTACACATCTCTGCTCTGGTGCTGTCGTGGAGTTTTGGACTTGACTGGACTTGACTGCTCTTAATGTACCATGGTCCAACTCCAGTGTCATAACCAGAACCAGCACGCTTGAAAAACAAAGGTAAAATGAACAAGAAAACAGCACATGTCTGTTTTGGTTGGTGCAATAATGCAAATCTTGTGTTGGAACATTTTAATGTTTAAAATTTAATTTTAATGAACTGAACTGAACTGGACTGGGCTAGACTGAACTGGACTAGACTAAACTGGACTAGACTGCACTGAACTGGATTAAAGTGGACCGTACTGGGCTAGACTGGACTGGAGGTTCATGTTTCAGGTTCCTGGGTCTGCTGCAGGTTGACCCCTTGCACTGGAGTGTCCGGACACTGGACCGAGCCTCACTCACTGTGTCAAACCTGACCGAACCCGACCAGAACCACTGTACTGGGGTACAATCACGGGAGAGGAATCCTGCCACTGGATCCCACAGGGATATGCTGGGCCCACTGGAACCAGTGGGCAAAGAGGACTAGGGCACTTCTAACACTGCAGTAAGACTGTGTTGATATCACTGCAGGGAGACTGTGTTGATATCACTGCAGAGAGACTGTGCTGATATCACTTCAGTGAGACTGTGTTGATATCACTACAACAAGACTGTGTTGATATCATTGCAGGGAGACTGTGTTGATATCACTGCAGTAAGACTGCTGATATCACTGCAGTGAGACTGCTGATATCACTGCAGTGAGACTGTGTTGATATCACCGCAGAGAGACTGTGCTGACATCACTACAGAGAGACTGTTGATATCACTACAGTGAGACCGTGTTGATATCACTGCAGGGAAACTGTGTTGATATCACTGCAGAGAGACTGTGTTGATATCACTGCACAGAGACTGTGTTGATATCACTGCAGAGAGACTATGTTGATATCACTGCAGTGAGTCTGTGTTGATAACACTGCAGTGAAACTGTGTTGATAACACTGCAGTGAGACTGTCTTGATATCACTGCAGAGAGACTTTGTTGATATCACTACAATGAGACTGTGTTGGTACCACTGCAGTAAGTCAATGTTGATATCACTACAGGGAGACTGTGTTAATATCACTGCAGTAAGACTGTTGATATCACTGCAGAGAGTCTGTGTTGATATCACTGCAGTGAGACCGTGTTGATATCACTGCAGGGAGATTGTGTTGATATCACTGCAGAGAGACTGTGTTGATATCACTGCAGGGAGACTGTTGATATCACTGCAGTGAAAATACACTGTTCACAGAAAACAGTGAGACTCTTGTAACAGAATGAATGAATTCCACTGCTTTTGGTATTTAACAGAAAAGTGATTAGCTGATTGGAATCCACTGGAATGGTTGTGGTTTTCATGTTCTGTGATTGGTGGACAGTGATGCCGCTGTGATATAAGCAGTGGCACATGAAAGCTGAGTGCAGATCTACCATTTTACTGGTGGGGGAGGGAGGGGCAGGGGTGACCTCTGACCCCTGCGGACTCACTGTGAGGTCAAGTGTGCCCACATGATGTCAGCACTGGTAGTCTTGGTAACGTGACGACAGCGATGTGCGCTTATTATGTTTTTGTAAATTTGAATAAAGATGAGTTTTGAAGAGGAGTGGAGAGGCCTACTTGTTTGCTCATTTTGTGTCAGACAGGACTGTTCCTGTGTGTGGGTGGGGGGGGGGAATAGGCATGGGGGGGTGGTGTAATACACATTCTTTAACCAAATGAATGAATGAATGAATTAATGAATCATCGCATTTATATGGCACTTTTCCGAACACTCAAAGTGCTTTACAGTGATGGGCGGGGACTCTCCTCACCCACCATCACTGTGTAGCACCCACCTGGGTGATGCACGGCAGCCATTTTTGCACCAGAACGCTCGCCACATATTAGCTAAGGTGGAGAAGGGGAGGGAACGTTTTTTTTTTAGCTAATTAAATCAGGGGATGCTATAGCTATATGACATACAATCGCTTGAAAAAACAAAAAACAAACAACGAATCCCAAAACAGAGATGATTAGATACTTACCTGGGGTAATGATGTTTATCGCAGTGGCACGTAGCAACGGTCTAAGCAGAGACAAGGCAATAAGTCTCTCTGTTTCTCTCCTTTTTTTTCCTTATAGCCTTCACTTTATCTCTCGTTCTCTTCAGAGTTTGTCTTCCCCTCCGGCTGCTGTGTGCTTCTTACGCTTCGTTTGAAGTGCGGAATTAAATCTCCATTAACAATCTTAATTAGTCTTCGATCCTCTTTCAGGGGACCGGCTTGAGATTTAAGACCAGGTTTGAGGGGCGGGGGGGGGGGGGGGGGGGGGGGGGGCGGGGGGTGTGGAGTTTGAGAGGGTTTGGGTTTGGTTGGCTGAGCAGCGTGATAAGATAGGCAAGGCAGGAGAAGGTCAAAGGGGGTTTCTGTGACGATTTCCAAGCAAAAGGTAAAATGGGGACTGTGAGAAATGTATGAAAAATGTTGGGGAAACTACAGGTAGATAGTAAGTTGTTCCATGGATAATGTAACCAGACCAGATAATGCAATAACTGGTCATAAATGTAATATCCTATGCATTTATGATGTAATAATGTGCTTGATAATGTAATAACTGGCTGGAT
The DNA here is from genome assembly GCF_013347855.1 of Anguilla anguilla. NCBI lineage: Eukaryota > Metazoa > Chordata > Actinopteri > Anguilliformes > Anguillidae > Anguilla > Anguilla anguilla. Next base: position 4,258,805 of record NC_049208.1, on the reverse strand, counting down.
AATCTAAGAATGTGTTGCATAATTTGGTCATTATTGCTGTACATTATCAGGTGGAAAACAAATTTGTAATGAATAATATAACTTAAATGAATAATGTAGTAACCAAAATCATTTTGCTTTGTATAATTCACTTCACGCACACACACACATGTACATGCATATGCACACACACACACACACACACACACACAAAGAACAAGCAGTATAAACACACAAAATTGCACATGAAAATCCCAGCGTAGGATCAGTTTATAGCTCTTCAGAGCCAAATTGCACAGACAAAGCATACACTCAAAATTTCTAAAACTCATAAAAAAAATAAAACTGATTACAAAATCAGTTACAACAAAACTTCCACCAATATGTTTCAGCAAAGCTGTGCAGTATGTATCCCAGAACTACGTTACCTGCACATTTGGGCCTGTGCATCTTCACCTGTCCATCTCTAGAGAATGTGGCCTATATGTGTATGATCAGTGAGTGCAGTCTTCAGCAGTGTCAGCTGAACATTGAAGGCTTGCTAGAGCACTTATTGCTTACCTGTACATTTTTTTTTGCAAGATTATACACTTTGTTGATTTGTTACAACTCTCAAGCTTTCTCTGCGTTTGGCCCGTATCCTACACCACATGTACAAGCGGGAAAAGGCCGAAACGCTCTGTTAAAAGGGGCGTGCAATTTATGTTTATTGCCAATGCGTCCACGCAGGCCCGGCTCATGAGTTAATTAACCCTCTCTGAGGTGTGAGATCACAAATAGAATAGAATGCTCTTAACTGAGCATTCCAATGCCGATGTCACAATCACTACTGGTGACGGAACGGAGCAATGGAGTTCTAGACCACTGGCTTTTAGAGTTTTGGAAAAAAAACTCGGAAATAACCTGCTCTTCAATAGGATTAGAGAGTAGTTTTTTGGAATGCTTTTTTCAAAAAGAATTCTGAGTCAGTGGTTCTGCTTCCACCACTGCTTTCAGCTATGGAGTGGTAAAAAAAAGAGAAGGCCATCCATCCGTTACGTATACCCGCTTATCCTGAGTAGAGTCATGGGGGGTTCTGGAGCCTCTCACAGCCTGCATTGGGCGAGAGGCAGGAATACTCACTGGACAGGCCGCCAATCTAAAGCAGGGCACACACACCATTCACTCGCTCACACACTCATACCTATGGGCAGTTCAGAGTCCCCAGTTGGTCTACCTGCACGTCTTTGGACTGTGGGAGGAAACCCACGCGCGGACACGGGGAGGACATGCAAACTCCACACAGAAAGGCCTGATTCAAACCTCTTTCTACCTGCTGCACCACCATGCCGCCCACAAAAAACCATCATGAAAATAACGATTCCATGAAGTGGTTCAATTTAAAACTGAGGCAGCTCTTCAGTAGGCCTGTGTTTTTCTTCATCAAACAAAAAGTGTGCCGTCAACAGCCCAGAGCCATGGTGGTAAATGCAGAGGTGATCATCCCTGAGTGATGGTGAGTTAAGGCTGACCCCTAGTGGTGCTTTTAGTGAAATGCAGCTGAGCAAAGTGCAGTTTTGGTGACGTCCCACACCCACACAGCCACGGACCAATCACAGCGGAGCCTCTGCCTTCTTTCTCATTTACTTCAATGTCCGTGTGTGTGTGATCTCATTTTTGAAACATGTACATGTGGAAATTAGAAACATAATTCATAGATGAGGAAAGAGTCCACAAGGGCACCCACTACTAAAGTAATATTTATTGACAAATGAAAAGATTTTCCAGAGAGTATGTTATGAACCCAGAATGACTTCTCTTGAGTGGCTCAGATACTGAAAGCACTCACTCCAGATGCAAGATGAGCCACTGTGAGCCTGGCAGGAGAAACAGGCTTCCTTTGACCATTCTGCAACCACTTGCTTTCTTCAGCTGCTAGTGAGGCGTAAGAGGAAGGCCTCCACAAGGTGAATACTTTTATTAAAAGGAAGCATTGTAAGACAGGCTTCTCTGCACTTGATCTCACTTGGATGAAGGATGAAGCTAATTAGAGGGAGAATGACTGGAGGGCCTTGGTGACAGATCAGTTAGGACCAGGGAGTCCATATCAAGGCTGATCATCCAGGCCTAGAGGTCCTCTAATCCCCTAAAGCACTTGATATATACCACAGCTGGAGTCTATCTCCTCTAGCTTACATTGTAACAGGAACATGGCATAGGGTGAAACAGTGTACACTTGGATATACACTCACCGGCCACTTTATTAGGTACACCATGCTAGTACTGGGTTGGACCCCCTCTTTTGCCTTCAGAGCTGCCTTAATTCTTTTTAGCATCGATTCAACAAGGTGCTGGAAACATTCCTCAAATATTTTGGTCCACATTGACATGATAGCATCAAGCAGTTGCTGCAGATTTGTCAGCTGCACATCCATGATGCGAATCTCCCGTTCCACCAAATCCCAAAGGTGCTCTATTGGATTGAGATCTGGTAACTGTGGCGGCCACTTGAGTACAGTGAACTCATTGTTCACGAAACCAGTCTGAGATGATTTGAGCCTTGTGACATGGCGCATTATCCTGCTGGAAGTAGCCATTAGAAGATGGGTACACTGGTCATAAAGGAATGGACATGGTCAGCAACAATACTCAGGTAGGCTGAGGCGTTTAAACGATGCTCAATTGGTACTAAGGGGCCCAAAGTGTGCCAAGAAAATATCCCCCACACCATTACACCACCACCACCAGCCTGAACCGTTGATACAAGGCAGGATGGATCCATGCTTTCATGTTGTTTACGCCAAATTCTGACCCTACCATCTGAATGTTGCATCAGAAATTGAGACTCATCAGACCAGGCAATGTTTTTCCAATCTTCTATTGTCCAATTTTGGTGAGCTCATGCCAATTGTAGCCTCAGTTTTCTGTTCTTAGCTGACAGGAGTGGCACCCGGTGTGGTCTCCTGCTGCTGTAGCCCATCTGCTTCAAGGTTTGACGTGTTGTGTGTTCAGAGGTGCTCTTCTGCATACCTCGGTTGTAACAAGTGGTTATTTTAGTTACTGTTGCCTTTCTATCCGCTCGAACCAGTCTGGCCATTCTCCTCTGACCTTTGCCATCAACAAGGCATTTTTTGCCCAGAGAACTGCTGCTCACTGGATATTTTCACTTTTTCAGACCATTCTCTGTAAACCCTAGAAATGGTTGTGTGTGAAAATCCCAGTAGATCAGCAGTTTCTGAAATACTCAAACCAGCCTGTCTGGCACTTACCACCGTGCCACGTTCACAGTCACTTAAATCACCTTTCTTCCCCATTCTGATGCTTGGTTTGAACTTCAGCAGATCGTCTTCACCATGCCTAAATGCATTGAGGTGCTGCCACGTGATTGGCTGATTAAATATTTGCGTTAACGAGCAGTTGAACAGGTGTACCTAATAAAGTGACCGGTGAGTGTATAGACTTTTAAAATTACACTCTCAGAAGTACGTTTATCAAGTTACCATGAGATCTATATGATATTTGATATAATTGCTTATATGATTGCTTACATAACATTTTCTGTAAGTCAGCTTTTTTCACCATAACCCATCAATTGGAGATGGAATTTGAGGCTGTAAGGTCAGGTCCCAGGTCAAACAACATTACTCATTTTATCAAGAAACCTGACCCAAATCTCTTCAGAAAACATGCAGCTGTGTCAATGAAAAATTGTGTGAAAAAACTGTTTTAAGTTTAATCAGTGTTAACCATCCACTAGAAACACCACCAACTAGCCTAGAGAGTACTGCAGAACATGTTCATCATGTGAAGAGAAGACTGAAGAGTGAATTTGTGACCCTTAAAATATGTTCACACACAAGATCTTTAGAAAGAACTGGACCCCCCCACCCCCCAATGAACAGCCACACACAGACACCATGATGAGATTTGCTCATGATAGAGATTTATTATTGAAGCTGTACTGATTCTCACACTCAGTGAGTTTGGACAGACGCCAGAGGGGGTCAGTTAAATGTTGCAGAGAAGCTCAAGATTAAAGGCACTGATGTCTGGGAGGGACGAAGTGCAGCCATAGCGCAGCTGTAGGAAGGTGGCGGGTAGCCGAAGCAGAACAGCCAATCAGGAGCCAGAAAGGGGATGTCCCGCACTTCCTGGTTGGTCTTTATTTTATACTTATGCCACGGACCTTGACATCTCCGTTAGCCCAAATTTTATTATATGGCACGGCAGCCAGATTGTTGAGGAATGTCACCGTTTTGTCACCTGGCAGTATAATGTGAAATTTGTCGTCGAGGGTAATGGTCACCTGGAAGAGAGAAGGAGAGATCATAGGAACAGTTAAAATGGGGCTGGTGAGAGAAGCAGGAGAGATAAGTTACCAAAGAAGAAAGTTAACACAGTCCACTTCACACAGAACACACTACGACTGCAGTGAAAGACAATGAAATAATGAGTGATCTTAGAATGAATAAATCTCAAATTTATTTGATGCAGGACTTGATCTTAATTTATATTATTGACATTTATTTCCATTGCTGTAAAAACATATTTTACATAATTGGTCTTGGATAAAGAACATAATTGAAGGAATGAAGGAAGAGTGGAATGATTTGGCTGGAATATTCCAGTACAATATTTCTGCCCAAAGGGTAGAAAGGATTTTGAAGGGTAAATTTTCTGAGAATGGTAGCTGAAGATTTCTGGGTGAACTATCTCATCTGAACATATTACAGGAATTTAGCAGATGCTCTTATCCAGAGCGACTTTTTAAAATAGCATTTTAATTGTATCCAATTGTACTTGAGAAAGGCAGTACAAGGGTACAATAGCAATGTCCTACCAGGGAATTGAACCTGTGACCTTTAGGTTAGAAGACTGCATTGATTGCCAGTGCCCCCCTATGACACTGATAGCAAATTGCAGGCTGGTCCATTGTACACAAGTACAGAGGACTGGATGAAGTCTTCTTTTAGTGAATCAGTGTCTCCCTGTCCGAGGCCTCACCTCAAACTCCTGCTCCGGCTGGAAAGGGAAGTCTGTCACTCTCACTTCTTCACCCCGGACGCCAGCCTTGACGTAATTCATGATGATGACGTTTCGGTAAGCCGAATCGTTGAAGTGCACGCTAACGTACAGAGCAATGTTTTTGTCGTCTGTGCCCACATTGATGGAGAAGCTGAGAGAGAAAGAGAGCCACACAAGGGATGGATGATGGATGATCAAGGATGAAGACAGCAAGAAGTTTAATGAGTGCTAACAGTGCTAATGGACACAGAGGCACCAATGACTCACACACAGGTGCACATCAGGATTGGAGACTTCTTTAACAAACTGTAAAAATGGGTTGTTGCCCAAATGTAATATCTACGTCTTGATCGGAGAGTACGCTCGAATTCTGCTCTTAGAAGGCATTCTTATAAATTAAAGCCCAACGTGCAGCAATGACTCACCTACGTGAAGTCTTACTGGGGACACCTTTGACCCACAGTTCCATTCCTGGCTGGAAGGCCATGTTTTTCACCTCCACATTCTGTTTAAAACAGAGGAAAGAAAAAACAAGGAAATTATAGTCAAAACATAAAACCTTTCTCTTGTGGTCATGTGCACATGCTCACGTGCAAAATAATCCACATTGCATACACTGACTCTTAAACTTCTCTTAGGCTGTAAACATTAGAAAGTCAACACAGTCTCTTAGTTGAATCAAAATTCACCTTTTTTCTTAGCAGTGATGCAGAACTGTGCAAGGAATCTCCCTCATATTAGGCAGGGCTAAAGCTAGCATCACAAAGACAGAGGATACTTTCACAATAAATACAGTTCCATTAAATTCCATTGTAAATTAATAGTAGAAGAATCGTCGGCACATCCGACAACTGCTCAGGTGCATCCAAAGATAAAACCATGCAATGTAATAAAGGACAGAGGACATTTTTTGACACTATTAATTTACAATGGAACATTAACTGAACAACCTCTTTAACTGTATTTATTGTGAAAGTATCCTCTGTGTGTATGTCATGTTAAGTTTATAGAAATGATAAGATGTACTTGTATTTACTAAAATCAAACAAATTTCTCCATGTGCATAATTTCCCATATGAAGTTATTCTATTTTTTGGCTTTTTAAAAAATCCCAAATGCTGCATACTTACGGTCATCTTGGCAGTTCAGTTGCTGAGTCTTCACAGTTGTGCAGCTCTGATTAAAATGCAATGTGAATTGTAAGGCGTGAGTCATGTATTTATGCTCTTGTGAGACAATGAACAACCAAACTTTAACCAATCATATCAACAGAAATTCACCTAAAACTTGTAGGTGTGTTTTAGTAAAGTGGGCGTGTTTCCAAGTTGAGATAGTGTCTGTTTTAATTGCTATTGGAGTTAGTTCCACTTGTGTCACATTGCAAAATGCATTCAAAAGTGTTAAATTCAACAGGACAGCATTGGCAACTAAAGTAATACTTGATTTATATCAGCATTCTGGTAACATGAAAGAAAAAGCAAAAAAAGCATTATGATACTCTTATCCATATTAGCATACAATACAGGTGAAATAAAAATGCATTCACTGAATTACAATGACAAATGGTGCCAGAGCAGCCCGTAAAGATCACTACAGCACTATTTTATTTTACACTTAAAATATATGTTTCACTTATATAATAAATCATGTTTTATTCAAAACAAAGATTTAAGATCTAATTTTAAATGTATATTTTATTAACAATCTTTTAGTTAAAAGTTAAATATTTAGCAAATATATATATTTATTTATATCTTAAATCTTGGGTTCCTGATATTTAGCTTTTTGAAAAAATAATAAAAACCAAGGTTAACATTTATTTAATGTAAATTATTTAAACATAAATATTGGGTAAAAATGAAACATTTAGCCAAAATAAATATTATTTGTTTTATCTTAAATCTTCAGTTTCAAATGAATATATCTAGAAAAATGATTTTCAATTGCTGATTTTAAATATGCAATTTGTGACTCTATGTAGTATGCTCCTGCTTTTAACCTCAGATCTATTTTTTAATTACTGTTTCATACTGTCTAATTTCTGCTTTGATGTTTGTAAATTGTTTGTTAACTGTGTTGTTTCAAAACTTTGTGTTTTATGCCAGTTCCCCCTTTCAAAAGAGATTTGGATCTGAATGGGGAGGTACTGGTTGGATTTTTAAAGTTTATTTTATCACAAGTCTTTGTTAAAAATGCAAATATTTAGCAAAAATGTTTTTTGTAAATATTTATTTTTCATTGTCTTTTCAAAATTAACTATATAGCTTATATCTTAAATCTGAGTTAATTAAATTTTATTATTTCTCTCTCTCTAAAGGAGTAAATCTAACCTTATTAACCGTATTTGTGAGAACAGTGAATTTATCAATTGATGATTTGCCAAGCAGAAAGTACCAAGTGATGTTATATGAATACTATAAATGCTCCTCTGTGGGACGTTGAACCTACATCTTGTTGTGTGACTCCACTCCTCTTCTGCAGTAAAAGAATGCTGACTGTTTGCAGTTCCTGCCATGTACCTTTATCTTGGAATCAAACAGTATTTTAACAGAAACACCCCTTCTGCAGAATAAATAATACTGATTGCTTACAGTTCCTGCCTTGTACCTTTTCCTTGGAATCTAACAACATTACAACAGAACACAATAGCCTGTTCAAATAGTAAGTGAAATTTTTGTGTGTGGACATTTTCTTAAATTTCTGGGGAATCATGATCAATCAATCAATCAATCATTTTTATGATCCTTCTTTCAGAAATTTGCTTTGCAGCCAGCTCCCTACCCATTACACTGCTCTTCCCCGCTTCATTTCGCACTTGCTGTAGGGGTGGCACCAGGGTATTTACGACGGACAGGCGTTTACGTTTTAGAGGTCCTATTCTCTTGACTTTGCAAATGTTATTTACATTGCATGAACAAGATACAGTATGGAACAACTCAGTACACTTTCAAATTGTTTTGATCACTAACCACGGATGGAGAAATTGTGATTGCAGTCTATTTTTGGGGGGGCAAAAGTGTCTATTTGGGGGGGCACTGACTGCCAGTGCCCCCCATGACACTGATACCAAACTGCAGGCTGGTACACTGTACACAGGTACAGAGGACTGGATGAAGTCTCTCATAGGATTGAATGCTCAAATAATCAACTACCAAGTCATGCCTCCTGTGTGTACATTTTGTTTTTCTTATGAAATCACATTGAGGCCTGTATTCACACATTAAACTGTCCGTCAGCTGAAGGTTCACTGCTGAAGAGACTGAAGCTCTGAAGCCCTCACAGTTCATCTCATTTTATTGTATTTGTCTGGTGAATCCTACTGCTTTACCTGCATTTACCCAACACTCTTATTCAAATAAACATATATGCAATACGGGTTAATTAAAAGTGCATTTGCTGAATTACAATGAAAAATGGTGCCAGAACAGAACATAAAGATCACTAAAACACAATTTTATTTAACTCTTGGTTTAAGACAATATATCTTTATTACAGAAATATATGTTTAGCTTATATAATACATTTTTGTTTTTCAAAACCAGCATTTACGATCTGACTTTAAATGCATTTTTAAATCACATTGGGTTCCTAATATTTAGCTAATATTTAAATTATTTTTATCATAAATATTGAGTACAAATGCAATATTTAGCCCAAATAGATATTATTCAATCTTTAATCTTCAAATTAATCTTTAAATTTTAAAATTAATATTTCTACTTTATTTTATTTTTATTGATTTATTTTTTACTTTATCATAGTGCTTTGGTCTTCATTACAGGTGCTACATCAGTCTGGGTTCACTTCTTTACATCTATGCAAATTGATTCACTGATACATATTACATCACATCACATTTATTTAGCAGACGCTTTTATCCAACGCGACATACAAAAGTGCATATCATGGTCTTTGGAACAACTACAAAACACAGGTTCGATAAGGTACAATACTCATTTCATACAGCTATTTATATCCACAGTTCAGTTCACGCATAATATATATTACATTAATATATATTAATCGATTTAAAATAATTGATTCTACCGCCATCCTACCTCTGCTGTCTCCTATTTAGACATTCACGTAAGTACCACTTCCACTCCAAAATAGGCAGTACACTCCAAATAACATGCAAACTTTTTGATAATGAACCACCAGTGAACACCTTCGCGAACACTGTGGTCATTATACTCAAATCGAACTCCGTGCACTTAGTTTTCTGTACCCACAGCAACCTTATGTTGCAAAATATTTTGTTGAAATAAAGGACACTGCTGAATCAATTTTAACATTTAAATTTTTGCATTATAACAGTTTTGTTATATATGCTAAGGAAAAAATGTACCAAGGCATACTGCTGGCACAAAAAAACGTCTAAAACCAGACCAAACACAAAATGGAAAAAAGTAGTTAAAGAAAGACAAAATACAGTATTTTTCTTTTTTTTAAAAGTAATTACTTCAGTCAGAGACTGCACACAAATGAATTACTTTTCCTACAGCTGTCATGCAGTCTATTCAGTTTAATCAAAGTCTCAGTTTTAAGAAAAATTGAAAATATGTTGGAGGCGTTATCTCTATGGAGTTCTGAACATATCACTACAACTATAACTACAACACCTACAATTATTCATCCCCATCCTAAAGGCTTTATCAGCTTAACCACAGGATTGTAGTGAATGCATTTTGTGTGATTATATGTGTGAAAATAGGTTTTAAAGTGCTTAATCCAACAATTCGTATCAATACGTCGGCCTTTCAGTTGCTCAATAGCGTTGGTCACACAGGCTCAACCAACCAGGACAAAGCTCCCACAACCAAGATGATGCTTACTCAGGGCACCCCGTCTTTTTGTTTGTCTCCTGTTTGAAAATGGTTGTTTCGAACAAAAATTCTGGCACCTTAAGGATGCAATACTCTTTAAAGTGTCGCTACTGAATTTGTAAAGATGGGCTTAAGCAGGGGTTAAATTGGCGGTGGACACGGGTGGACGGCGTCCACCCACCTTTGGCAAATAAATAAATAATTTTGACCGGCAGTTTTATAACTATGACAATCCAGTCCATTTAGGCTCTAGTCCACGTGTTCTCTCTAGCCAGTTACTCGCTCAACCAATCAAAAATCTGAAAAAAACTCATGAGGAACAGTCGTTTATATAGACAGGCACAGAAATAAAAAGATCGTTGATTGTCTGGAAGCGGACGTGGTAGGTAATTTCACTAATGGTAAATGGACTGCATTTATATAGCGCTTTTATCCAATGCGCTTTACAATTGATGCCTCTCATTCACCCATTCACACACACACCAACGGTGAAAGGCTGCCATGCAAGGTACCAATCAGCTCATTGGGAGCAATTAGGGGTTAGGTGTCTTGCTCAGGGACACTTCGGCAACCCTCCGACTGCCAGACAAACGCTCGTACCTCCTGAACTATTTCGCCCCTGGTGTCTGTGTGCGGCTGTTCATTGGGGAGTGGGGGGATCTAGTTCTTTCTACAGATCTTGTGTATGAACATGTTTTAAGGGTCACAAATTGAGTCTTTAGTCAGAACTTGATGAACGTGTTCTGCAGTATTTTCTAGCCTAGACATTCCAAGGGCAAGATGCCCCACTGTTCGTCTGACAGGAGAACCAGGCTTCCTTAAACCACTTTGGCAAGCACCTGCCTTGAAATTAAGGCAAAGAATTAAGGTGGACATTTACTTTTTTCCAAATATATTAGAGGAAACAATAATAAGACTTAATGGTTTTCCAGCCAAAACCTAATCCTCCTATGGTGGGAAGTATAAAAACTTTGCTGCCTGTTGGATAAAAAAGTATAAGAACTCTCAATAACTTAAGCTTCCAGTATTTCTTTCCTTTGGTTCTTTATGTGAAACTATGGGTAGGAAAAGTGTGGTAATCTCTACATTGCGTAACCAAAACGTATATCAATGCCCTTAAATAAAGAGCTGAGAATGTTCTCTTTAACCAGCCAGCCAATGGCAAGATATTACATTACATTACATTACATTACATTACAGGCATTTGGCAGACGCTCTTATCCAGAGCGACGTACAACAAAGTGTATAACCGTAACCAGGAACAAGTGTGTCGAAAACCCTAGAGAGAAGTACCGTTCCAAGTGCAGGGAACAACCACATAGTTTAACTTGGACCCTGTTGGTTAAAGATATTGTATTGAAGATATTTTATCTTAAAGATAAGACATTATAGTGACAACTGAACTTTTAACCAATTAAAGTACATTTCAAAAAGTGTATAGTTTGTTAGGCTTGCATGAAAGGACAAGTATTGTTTCTCCTGCATTAAAAAAAAAATGTTTTTGAGTATGCACGCTGAAAATTCGTTATTGAGGTTTTATGCCTCAAAATGTTGTATTTTTAACAGGGTGAGTATGAAAATTGTGGTAATCTCTACATTGTGAAACCTAAACGTATATCTTTATCTTTATATATACCAAACCAAAATTCATAACTCCATTTCTAACCCTCGTCAACTTTTCTCTATTTTCTCTTCTCTCCTCAGCGTGCCACCTCCTCCACCCCAGTCTTCCTTCACTGCAGATGACTTTGCAGCATTCTTTGACGAAAAGATTGCAGACATCCGCAGCTCCTCCGCCCCCTCTGCGTCCTCCGCCCCCTCTGTGTCCTCCGCCCCCTCTGCGTCCTCCGCCCCCTGTTTCTCCACATTTTCTCTCCTCTCAGACACTGAAGTCTCCCAGCTTCTGCTCACCCACCGCCCTACCACCTGCGCCCTCGACCCTATCCCCTCATCTCTCCTTCAAGCAATCACACCAGACATCCTCCCTTTTGTCGCCTCCCTCGTGAACTCATCCCTATCTTCTGGATGTTTCCCCTCATCCTTCAAGAAGGCCCACATCACCCCGCTGCTGAAGAAACCCACACTAGATCCTTCAGTCATTCAGAACTACCGCCCGGAATCTCTCCTCCCTTTCCTATCCAAAACACTTGAACGTGCTGCATCTAACCAGCTCTCTGCTTTCTTCTCTGAGAACAACCTGCTTGATCCCCACCAGTCCGGCTTCAGGCCTGGCCACTCCTCTCGGTCAGTGAGTCACTCCATGCCGCACTAGCAGCCTCCCTCTCCTCTGTCCTGATTCTTCTAGACCTCTCCGCTGCATTTGACACTGTGGACCACTCTACCCTCCTGTCCTCCCTGGCAGTAACAGGGATCCGCGGCACAGTCCTTGACTGGATTGAGTCCTACCTCTCTGACCGCTCCTTCCAGGTTGCCTGGGCGGGTAAGGTAACACCACCCCGTCCCCTCACCACCGGAGTTCCCCAGGGCTCAGTCCTTGGTCCCCTTCTCTTCTCCATGTACACCAGATCCCTTGGCCCTGTAATATCTGCCCATGGCTTGTCCTATCACTCCTATGCCGACGACACGCAACTCTTTCTCTCCTTCTCCCCATCGGACACACAGGTCCCTGCCCGCATCTCCGCTTGCCTGAGGGACATACAGAGCTGGATGGACAATCACCACCTGAAGCTCAACCCGGGAAAGATGGAGCTAATCTTTATTCCTGCTCTAACCTCTCCCCTCCTCGACTTTTCCATTTCCTTAGGGGACACCGTAGTGATATCATCACCCTGCGCCAAGAATCTCGGAGTGATGATGGACAACAGGCTGTCCCTCTCCAACAACATTGCAGCAGTAACCCGGGCATGCAGATTTTTCCTATACAACATCCGCAGAATCCGCCCCTTTCTCACCACCTACTCAACCCAGCTCCTGGTCCAAGCAATGGTTCTATCCCGCCTGGACTACTGCAACTCTCTTCTGGCTGGACTACCGGCATCTGCCACCAGACCCCTGCAGCTCATTCAGAATGCTGCGGCTCATCTGGTCTTCAACCTCCCCAGACACTCCCACGTAACTCCCCTGCTCACTACCCTCCACTGGCTGCCTGTTATAGCTCGCATCAAATTCAAAACATTGGTCCTAGCATACCAGGCAGTCAAGGGATCAGCCCCAGCATACCTTCACAAGATATTCAAACCCTACATGCCAGCCAGATCCCTCCGTTCTGCTACCTCAGGACGCCTAGCACCTCCCCCTCTTCGCACCTGCACTTCCAGAACACGTCTCCTGTCTGTTCTGGCCCCACGATGGTGGAATGACCTCCCTGTGGAGGTCAGAACAGCTGAGACTGTGACCCATTTCAAGCGATGACTGAAGACCCACCTCTTCAGGCTGCACCTCTCCCCATCCCTCCCTTCCCCCCTGTAAATGACTAAAACTTAGGGTTGTAACTAGGCAGCTGTTTCATAGGTGACTTAGTTGATGCGCCTGTCTTAACGACTACTTGTATTTTTATTTATTTTTATTTTTCCATAGATTGCTTTGTTGCCATTCTCGTTGTTAGTGTTAATCAGTTTAACCATCAGGGTCCAAGTTGAACTATGCGGTTGTTCCCTGTACTTGGACCGGTACTTCTCTCTAGGGGTTTCGTCATACTTGTTCCTGGTTATGGTTATACACTTTGTTGTACGTCGCTCTGGATAAGAGCGTCTGCCAAATGCCTGTAATGTAATGTAATGTAATGTATATCAATGCCCTTAAATAAAAGCTGAGAACGTGAACTTTAACCAAATGTGAATTGTTTGAATGAAAATCTAAAATAGAGTACAGAGCCAAATCCAGAAAAAAATATGCCATTGTCCAAAGGTTATGAAGTATACAATGCACAAAGACGGTGTCTACACACACAAAGATTATTTTTTGGGGTGTGGATTGATGTCTTACTATGGCATTACAACACAACACTGCCCCTGATATGAACTTCTACGTTTCTTTTCGCCTTGCTTAAAGATCAAACGCAGCCCTACTCTTAACCCAGACTCCCTGCTCCCACTTCCTCATGATGGTGAACCAAAAAAATGTCAAAAGCTCTTACTCAAACTTAACACCATGGGTACAATACTTTTATGTGTTTGGCTTATGAAGAACCCCAGGTAACAAACCAAAACAGTTGATGGGTATGTATTCACTCACCTCATAATAGGACTTCTGGTATACCTACATAACGTAACGTGTAACACTAACATGTAATTTCATCTATGCAACATTTTAAAGAGAGATGAATAAACAGCCCCCACGAACGCAGGCTATTATTAATGGCAACTTTGATTGCTTGAGAAAAATCAGCAGGTTGCTGGTCAGCAGCAAAGCTAGGATTGAATATTTCCCACATAACGTTTTATTCAGCGGCGACTGGTGAGCTGAAAATCGGTGGGGCGCAAAACTTTCCTGTAAACGAATCATTGATCTCAACCTGTTTTCATTAGCAATTTTCCTTTATAATCAAGCGTGCCAACGATTGGATTAATCAAATCGCAAGTAGCCTAACACACAGCGTCTTTCATAACTAAAACTTAAAAAAAGGAGAAAAAATAAGCAATTTTTACACAATTTTATAACTTGAATATGTAACATGAGGCCAAAACACATATACAGTATTTTGATGGTTGTGTTTTTAAATTTATCACACCAGTGTGAAATCAATGCTCAATAAGACCTATTCATATGAGGCCTGTGTGAATCATTTTGATGGAAAAAGTCAGTTTTGAGAAGAGAGATGGTTTTGAATGCATGAATGCATTTTGCAAGAGATTTGTGTAGTTTTGGCAAAAGGTTAACTGTTGCTGTGCTTTGTGTGTAGTGTTTTGAGAAATTGAGCTATAGTTTCAGGAAACGCGTTTAAACAATTGAGAAAAAATGTAAGTCAGGGTTGATGTTTTTTACATTTCTGAAGGTAATAATATGTTTGGTGTTGTTCAGGGACTGAGGTTTGTACATTTCATAAATCACTACTTTGACGTGATTTTCTACGTACGCGCCACGCAGTTGAGCTAAAATACGTTTTATAAATGAGGCCCCAGATGTAGTACCTAGTATGAAAGTTCACCGATGTCCTCTATTCTACTGCCCGCTTGTGGAAAATAACACGCAGGCCAGTTTAGAGAGAGCGTCACATGCATATTGCGCCCGACAATAAGAAGCTTATTTTTGTGAACTATAGGCAAATGATATTCGAATATATTCAAACGCTAACTAATTACAAAAGCTAATATTCAAACTCAATTTCATGGCACTTTTGACAGCCTTTCTGTACTGGAACAAAAAAGGTAAATATAGTACTAAAGACAGCAGTGTTTTGTATAAAGTACATCAGTGTGGCGTTGGAAAGTGTATGACCACCAACCACATGCCCGCCTGCGTCTTCTGCAAGCAATGGAAGAGGCATGCGGAGACATTGAGGTGGGGTCAGTCCATGGTTGGATACAGCACGCAAGGTAATATTTTCCCTGATGCCTAGCCAGGGATGACATTGCTTGTGATGTGGATGAGGTGATGTGGCCTGACCCTAACAGAAAAATTGCACTGTAATTATTTTTGTTTCTGTGAGTTTACAGTAACAATGTATTGATTACTGTACTGTAATTCTACATTTCTTTTTGGTTTTTTGTTCTTGTAAAAACCTGCAATGGCAAAAAAAGAATCTGTATATATGTTTTTCTGAAGCCTTCCTATTTTTGTGTTCATTGACATTTGAGTAGATGCACTGTACTGGAACAGTCACAGAAGCCTGTATGAGAAAATTAAAAAGGTAAATAAGGTAGTAAAGACAGCAGTGTTTTGTATAAAGTACATCAGTGTGTTGTTGCTGCTTTGAAAGAGTAATTCAAATGGTGCATGTGTGTATCATTTCGTCACAAAAATGCCATTTTGAAAAAGGATTGTTAGATTTTGATTGCAGAGTTTCAGTGAGATGTTTATCTCCAAGTGTTGTGTCTTATTTGGCTTGTGTGTAGAGTTTTGACACAATGAGCCAAATTCCGCAACTAGTGTGTAAGCAATCGCAAAAAACTGTAAGTCAAGTCCCCCTACAAATAATATTTTGAGCTGAATGGGGAGTTCCTGGTTAAATGCAGGTTAACTAAAATAAAACAGATGTTTTGGATTCATTTTATCACAAGTCTTGGGTAAAGATGGAAATATTTAGCCAAGAATGTTTTAAAAAATGTATATCTTAAATTTTCCGTTCAATATTAAATATATAGCTTATATCTCACATCTTGGTTTTTATTAAAACCAAGTTTTAAAATTCAACCTGGTTTTTCCTTTTATTTGTCACCCATCTGCATGTTATATACATAGTGTGTGTATGTGTGTGTGTGTGTGTGTGTGTGTGTGTGTGCGCGTGTGTGTCTACATTTTTACTAACGACATAACTAATCAGTATTGGCATATTTCATAAAACATTGTAGTTTAAATAAGAGGGGTATCAGGCTTTCTCTCTCTAAAGCAGTAAATCTAACCTTATTAACTGTATTTGAAAGAACAGTGAATGTAACAAATGACGACTTGCCAAGCTGAAGGTACCAAGTGATATTATATGAACGTCATAAATGCTCAAAGGAACCGCTCCTCTGTGGGACTTCGAACCTACATCTTGTTGTGTTACTCAACTCCCCTTCTGCAGAAAAAGAGTACAGATTGTTTGCAGTTCTTCCCTCGCATCTTTTCCTTGGAATCTAACTGTATTACAACAGAAGACAATAACCTGCTTAAATATTAACTGAAATGTTTTTTGTTGCAATTTTCTGGGGAATCATTATCAATCAATCACCTTTATTGTATTTCTTTGCAGCCAGTTACAAATACAACACCATTACAATAGGATATGACCCAGTGTACCTGAAAGACATATAAACGAAACAATAATGAAATCCTCGTTGCATTCATCTTAAATTTGAGGCCAAATGTTTACGTACATCTAGGTTAAAGACATCCAAACTCAATTTTTCACAACTCCACACATTTCATGTTCCATACATTTACTGTGTTACAGTTTTTCTCAATTGTTTAAACACGTTTTCTGAAACTATAGCTCAATTTCTCAAAACTCTACACACAAAGCACAGCAACAGTTAACCTTTTGCCAAAACTACACAAATCTCTTGCAAAATGCATTCATGCATTCAAGACCATGTTCTCTCTTCTCAAAACTGACTTTTTCCATCAAAATGATTCACACAGGCCTCATATGAATAGGTCTTATTGAGCATTAATTTCACACTGGTGTGATAAATTTAAAAACACAACCATCAAAATACTGTATATATGTTTTGGCCTCATGAGGTCATGTTACATATTCATGTGTTTTTTATCCTTTTTTGAAGTTTTAGTTTTCTTTTCGAGGGGTCCCAAAATAGGCTGCAATAAATAAATCAGAAGCTTCTAAGTCATTACATCAATTTTTGGAATCTTCCAGACCGTTTAAAAAGGCAGTCAACTTGGTGTATGCAAACTTTTGGCCCACTGGAATTCTGATATAGTGAATTAAAGCTGAAATAAATCTGTCTCTATTCGATTGTTTTAAAATTATCTCTGATGTGAACAAAGTTGATGCCATCATTAACTAGCCAAAAAAATGTATGCTAACATGAAATGTAGGTGTGTGTAAACTTTTGGCCTAAACTGTATGTCAAATCTCAGATACAATGATCTGATTAATGATCATATTTTTATATATCAGAATCTGAAGAAAAACACGTTTTCAGTGTAAGTTACTCACACATACAATGCCCTCTATTAGTCATGAGGACTTGCAAAACCTAGGCCTGCCATTAAAAGTACTAATATCGAAATTAGGCCAAGTTACAATAAACAATATATGGTATATTAGCTCACACAAATTAAACAGGCTGTATTCCAAAGCAATGCTGCTATCCATTGCTTCCTAAATTCTTTCAAGTAACTTGGCCCAGTGTACTTGGCATTTTTGTACCTTGAAACCATGATTTTCTTCAGATTCTGGTATACAATGTTCTTGCTAATGATCATATTTTTATATCTGAGATTTGACATATGACTTCACTTCTCAAATCTCTAAGGTATTATAAGGGACAGACCAAAAAAACTGGTTCATTTGGATGGCATGAGTGTGCAAAAAATCTTCTGTAATACAAATGCCAAAAAGAGTCCAGGTCCTGATAACATTAGTGGCCAGATACTTAAAACATGTGCACAATTGTCTGGAATCATTCATTATGTTTTTACCCAATCTCTTCAGCTGTAGAAAGTACCAGGGATGTGGAAACATGCCACCATTATCCCGGTGGCCAAGGTTAAGAAACCCCAGTATCACAGACAGATCCTCAGGAAGGCTAATTCTCTTATTGACTGTCCTGACCACCCACTACAGGAGGGGTTTGTGCTCCTGACCTCTGGCCTCTGAGTCAGGGTGCCTTCCATAAAGACAAAGAGGCGCTAAGACTCCTTTGTTTCCATGGCAATAGCTAAGATGAATGCAATTAGGATTTTATGATTGAGTCTATGACACTTGTTTTATATGTCTTTCAGGTTCACTGGGTTAGGGTTAGGGTTAGGGTTAGGGTTAGGCGTTCTGTATTGGCGTTCTATCTCTACCTGGCTGCCAAGAATAAGAGAGAATGACAATGAAGATTTACTGATTGATAATGATTCTCAAGAATAATAAAGAAACGGCTAGGGAGAGTGTTTAAGTTAATATTTACACAGGTTATTGCGTGTTGCATTACTGTTCGTTGCCAAGGAATGGGTACGGCGGCAGGAACTGCAAACAATCGGTATTCTTTTATTCTGCAGAAGGGGAGTTGAGTCTCACAGCAAAATGTAGGTTTAAATTCCCACAGAGGGGCAGTTCCTCAGAGCATTAATAACATTCACATAACATGACTTGGTGCCTTCAGCTTGGAAAGTCTTCATCGTGTTACATTCACTGTTCTCACAAATATGGTTAATAAGGTTAGATTTACTGCTTTAGAGAGAGAGAAAGCCTGGTACCCCTCTTATTTAAACTACGATTGAAATACGCATAATACTGATTAGTAATGTTGTTAGTAAAAAGCGTGTCCTTTTAATGACATGGCAAAGTATTCACCGAGTGGTGGAAAAATATCACTTTTTTTGTTATGAAAGTTGTGAAGTTGAAGTGTGAATTCAACAGCTGTCTTTGTGAAACATCATGGTAAGTTTCAAAGCTGTAATATATGATGTGACTTATGAATATAGATTTAACAAATATGAAAATATCTGTTTAGATCTATTTAGACGGTTTTATTTTTCTGAATAATGTATGTTTGCATACTGAAACCCTGAAAGAGAACAGTCAGCAGAGGAAACCGAGACAGGTACAATAAGAGCGGCACCCTTAAGGAATTACCAAGGGAAATAAAATGGGCTTTTATTTTGAAACCAGGGATAAGTAAATTGGAGAAGCAGAGAGGAAATAATTTTTTTTTAAATACTTGTTTCTCACAAGTGAGCCTAACTACAGGTGAAACAGTCCCATCTCTTCAGGTGAGCTCAGTGAAGACATTGTAGCACCAGTTAAGATAGCCATATAGGGGCAGAGCCAGCAGTGGGAAATGTACTGTACTGTAATTGAAATAGGGCGGCACGGTGGTGCAGTGGGTAGCACTGTCACCTCATAGCAGGGAATATGCACTGGGCATCACAGCAAGAAGGTTGTGGGTTCGAATATCGGCTTGGGACCTTTCTGTGTGGAGTTTGCATGTTCTTCCCGTGTCCGCGTGGGTTTCCTCCAGGTACTCCGGTTTCCTCCCACAGTCCAAAGACATGCAGGCAGGCCGATTGGAGTCTCCAAATTTCCCATAGGTATGGTGATGGTGTGTGTGCCCTGCGATAGATTGGCTGCCTGCCTCTCAGGCACTCCCAAACACACAGACATGCACACACACACACACACACACACACACACACACACACAGACATTCATTCCCTTTCTGTATTTAGATTAGATTAGATTAGATTAGATTCAACTTTATTGTCATTGCACAGAGTACACGTACTGAGACAACGAAATACAGTTAGCATCTAACCAGAAGTGCAAAAGAAGCAGTAAAGTGCAGTAAGGTGTATGTACATAAGTGAATAAATATGAATACAATATTGATAAATATGAATACAATACAATGTGATATAAACAGTATAGACAGTTATAAACATTATAGACAGTGGATCGGTATAAATATGATAAATATATTATGATAACCGCTAATTTGCGAAAACTGGAGAGACGCTGAGCCTCGTGTTGTGCACGCGCCGCCATCTTGGTCGACCATTTGTTCATGTGTATATGTGTGTGTATGTATTTGTGTGTACATGTGCATGTATGTATTGCATGTTGGTGCATGTGTATATGTGTTTGTAGTTAAGTCTCTCTCTCTCTCTCTCTCTCTCAGCAGCAGAGATGGGGAACACCATGCATGTGTCCAATGAGACGGCAAGGCTCCTGCGCATCTACTACAGCAAGACCCCGATTCTATGGAAACCCTTGACTATGCAAAACTCATCCGGGGGCTTGATGTCAAAAGAAAGTTCTTGTATCAAATTTGTGCGGATCCCTCCCAAAATTTACGTCAGCTGTTCCTCGGATCAGCCAATGTATGTCGTAGTGTATCACGAGGACACTAAGTATATTGTAGATGTCACCTACATTGACTCTGACCACTCTGTTGTTTTCAGTGATGCTGGGAAATGCATGCATGCTCTGGTGTCATTTCAGTGAAATAGCCTGAAAGAAACAGCCAGTGTTGCCATGCTGTACCACACTGTGCAAAAGCTGAAGATCTTTCAGTGACTGAAAGACTTCCACTTATATCCAATCCAATCCAATCCAATCCAATTTTATTTGTTAAGCACTTTAAAACAGCCATGGCTGACCAAAGTGCTGTACAGAAGAATAAATAAATACATTGCAAAATAAACACATCATAGCTATAGTCATATAGGTAACAGTCATACAATCGGAGAAATAAATAGGAAAAAATAAAATAAAATAAATAGGATAAAATAAGGATTAAATTAAAGGGTAAAATAAAGTCACTGTCTTGCTAGGAGTCAAAAGCCAAGGAGAAGAGGTGGGTTTTGACAAGGGATTTAAAAACAGACCGAGAGGAGGCCTGTCTGATGTGCTGAGGCAGGTCGTTCCATAGTGTTGGAGCTGCAACAGCGAAGGCGCGGTCCCCTCTGAGCTTCAGCTTAGTTTTAGGCACTCTCAGGAGCAGCTGATCAGCTGACCTGAGAGAGCGAGTAGGTGTGTAGGGGTGTAGAAGCTCAGAGAGGTACGGCGGGGCAAGACCACTCAGGGATTTAAAAGCAAATAAAATAATTTTAAAATGAATCCTGAAGTGTATGGGCAGCCAGTGGAGTGAGGCTAAAATGGGGGAAATGTGCTCATGCTTGCGTGTGCCGGTTAAAAGACGTGCCGCAGCATTCTGAACCATCTGAAGACGGGAGATGGAGGAAGCACTAACCCCCACATAGAGGGCATTGCAATAATCCAGCCGAGTGGTGATAAAGGCATGGATTACAATCTCGAACTGTTGCCTTGAAAGAATTGGCTTTATTTTGGCCAGCTGCCTCAAATGATAAAAACTTGATTTAACAACCGCCCTGACTTGGCTGTCAAGCTTGAGGTCAGCATCCACTTTTACCCCGAGGTTTGTGATGGTTGGATTGACATACTGGGCCAAAGAGCCCAGATCTGGAAGGGCTGTCCCAGCGGTGCCACCAAAAACCATCACTTCAGTCTTCTTCTCATTAAAATTTAAAAAGTTCAGAAGCATCCAGGCCTTTATGTCGTCAAGACACTTAACTAAGGCAGTGATTGAGTAAGCGCCTTTCTTTTTAAGAGGGACATAGATTTGACTGTCATCCACCCAGGACCGAACCCTGCGGGACCCCACATGAGAGAGGAGCAGAGGAGGACACAGAGTCGCCAAGGCTGACACAGAAGGTTCGGTCTGCCAGGTACGACCTGAACCACTCCAGTGCCACGCCCCTGATGCCCACCCACTGCTCCAAGCGAGAGATCAGGACTTCATGGTCCACTGTGTCGAATGCAGCAGTTAAGTCTAAAAGCACAAGAATAACACAATCACCAGAGTCTGTGGCTAAAAAGATATCATTAAAAACTCTTAAAAGAGCTGATTCGGTGCTGTGCAGAGATTTAAAACCGGATTGGAAAACCTCGAGAATATTGTTGTCTTTCAAAAAGGCCATTAACTGACTGTAAACTATCTTCTCGAGGATTTTTGAAATAAAAGGCAGTTTGGAGATCGGCCTGAAATTGTTAAGAGCAGCAGGATCTAGCCCAGGTTTTTTAATCAGGGGTTGAACAACTGCATGTTTAAAATATACAGGGACCACACCGAGGACAAACTGCTATTAATAACAGTAAGAACAGAGGTTCCAACAGTGGGGAAAACCTCTTTAAATAGTCGAGGAGGTACAGCATCATTTGGAGAACCTGAGGGCCTAAACTGACCAACAATCTCCTGTAAGAAAAACAGAGTCACAGGCTCAAACTGGTCCAGAACAGCAGAGCAGGTGACAGAGATTAAAGGGTCATAATCAGCAGGTGTGATGAGAGCTCTCGCAGAAGAGACCTTATCAGTAAAAAAGTGAAGAAATTTTTCACAAGCAGCAGGGGAGGCCTCTGTACTGACAGTCTGCCGAGCATTAAGAGCTGAGTCAATGGTTTTAAACAAAACACGTGGTTTGTGACAGTTAGACATGATGATATTAGACAAATATATCACAGCAGACATGATTGGCATTTGGTGGATGGTGTTCAAATATCTGTAAACCTTCTTTTTTTGTTCTGCTGCTTAATAAACTGAAGCAATCACAAAACCATCTTGTCCTTCTCATGTTCATTTCACAGTCCTGACCTGCCTTCAGTAAGGACATCTGGAGAAAACTTTGTTCCTTTGTAAATAGTACAATGTATTGTAATGTATTACTTATGATCATCATTCTGCGTAAAATATTTTAAAATACATTATTAAATAGTTTCACATAAGGAACCAAAGGAAATAAATACTATGACAGGAAGCCTAAGTTCAAATACTTTTTTATCCAATAAGCAAGTTTTTATACTTTCAGGTCAATGAGAAACCAGGGAGGGACAGAGGGCCAATGAGAACATAGAGGGGCTCTGCAGTGATTGGCCCATGGCTCTGTGGGTGCTGATGTCACCACCACTGCTCTTTGCTCTGCTGTAGTTCACTGAAAGCACCACTAGAGGTCAGCCTTAACTCACCAGCACTCAGTGATGCTTACCTCTGGGTTTACAAACATGATTCTGGGCTTTTGTTGTCACCCTTTTTGATTGATGAAGAAAACACAGTCCTAACAGAAGAGCTGATTCAACCTTAAATCGAACCACTTCATGGATTTGTAATTTTCAATACTCTGGCTCTGCTTTTTAACCAGGCTCCCATTCTGTAGCTAAAGGTAATGACCAAAAAGGTGTACACATCAATACAGAGCTAATTAATAGGGTGTTGGGCCACCATCTGCACGAGAACAGCTTATATCTGCTATGGCATACAGTCTACCTATATCTGCTGTTCTTCAGCAGGGATGTGGTAACATTCTCCCACAAGAGTCAAATCAGACACTTTTCAAGAATCTCCCATAAATGCTAACTCCTCCCCCTGCTGAACCTGTCCTTCACCCTGGATGGCACCACAGTGTCACCCTCTTCATCTGTCAAGAAACTTGGAGCACATCTGGACAAATAAACTGTCGCTCACTGACATCATAATGGCAGATTCTACGCCATGCAGATTCTTCCTGTACAACTTTCAGAGAATCAGTCACTTCCTCCCCATCTACTCAACCCAGCCCGTAGTCCAGACGCTGATAATCTCCCATCTAGACTACTGCCACTCCCTCCTTTCTGGCCTACCGGCCTCCTCCATCAGATCTCTGCAGCTCCTCCAGACCGCTGCTGCTCCTCTGATCTACAGCCTCCCCAGACTCAGCCATGTCACTCTCCTTCTCATCTCCATCCACTGGCCACCTACAGAATATCAGCTCATCAAACTCAAAACTGGTGTTACCCTGGGGTCCCAGCTCCAGGGAGTCCATGGGGCGGGGCCCTTTGCTGGCTGCTGGCCTGGGTGGGCTTGTGGCCAAGATCTGTTCTGTCATTTGTTGGTCAGGTTTGAGTCATGTTTGAGTCATGTTTACAGTTTGTGGCTTTTCAGGGCAAGAAAACGGAGAACCACTCTCGCGTCATAATTTATCAGAAAAAAAAGGAAAGGAGCATGAAAAACATTTCTGAAAATGTTTCGGCAGGTTGTTGTGATGTGTTGTAGTACAGTGGAAACAGAACACACTACGAAAATCACCTTCTTTTGTCAAAGAATACGCCAAAAAAAGATTCATTTTTTAACAGTCCGAAAGAGCTTGACATTTCCTCATACTTTGTGAAGTCTGAGGTCAGTCGTTCAGAGCTATTCTACATATCTGTTGAGAATAAAGTACATGCAGTAGAACCACCAACAGCCAAGGTAATAAGAAGTGAATATGCAATATGAAGACAAAAATCTGCACTCCTAAAATTCTTATGTGTTCCTTCTCCTTTATTAGAGACTTTGTGGTCTGATTCCATAACCCCAAACACAGTGGCCAAATAAAAAATGAATGACATTATCAGTGATTGGTGTTATGTGGGAATGAGCAAAACAACCTGTTTTCATTTAATTTTTACGCTCAATGGACAACTGTGATATGGTAAACAACCTGGTGGTTTAACAACTCATCCAAGATGAAGACTCTCCTACAGTGCAGTGACCCTATCACAGCACAGGGACATGGAATGCACATTATTCAAATTTGCAGATGATGGCCCAGTTAATACCTTGAAATCTACTGAAGTAATCCAAAAAGATTTAAAGTCCAGAAGTGGGCAGAAACCTGGCAAATGAAATTCAATATAGCTACAGTAAATGTAAAGTTCTACATGTGGGAACAAAAAAATAAGGCATGGTTACTTCATGGGAGGAACAAAATTGGAATGCGCTAAATGTGAAAAAGACTTGGGAGTAATGGGCGATCAAAGCATTTTTTTAGATTCTAGACACTGTCTTACTTATTTTATACAATACATTTGTTAGACCACAATTGGACTATTGTGAGCAGTTCTGAGGACCATACTAATAGAAAGATATACAGGCTATGGAAAAGGTTCAAAGAAGGGCAACCAAATTGATTCCAGGTATGAAAGATTAAAAGCCATGACAAAGGACTTAAGATGCTTAATGTCTCAGAGCTTAGTAAAATGAGACTTAGGGGTGATTTGACTTGAGGCTTTTCAATTCATTAAGGGGATTAACAATGTGAACTTCAAGGGATTATTCAGGCTGAGTTCTGTTACGCTTGATTATAAAAGAAAATTACTAATGAAAACAGGTTGAGATCAATGATTAGTTTAAAGGAAAGTTTTGCGCCCCACCGATTTTCAGCTCACCAGTCGTCGCTAAATAAAACGTTATGTGGGAAATATTAAATCCTAGCTTAGCTGCTGACCAGCAACCTGCTGATTTTGCTCAAGCAATCAAAGTTGCCGTTAATAATAGCCGGCGTTCGTGGGGGCTGTTTATTCATCTCTCTTTAAAATGTTGCATAGATGAAATTACATGTTAGTGTTACATGTTACGTTACGTTATGTAGGTATGCCAGAAGTCCTATTATGAGGTAAGTGAATACATACCCATCAACTGTTTTGGTTTGTTACCTGGGGTTCTTCATAAGCCAAACACACAAAAGTATTGTACCCATGGTGTTAAGTTTGACTAAGAGCTTTTGACATTTTTTTGGTTCACCATCATGAGGAAGTGGGAGCAGGGAGTCTGGGTTAAGAGTAGGGCTGCGTTTGATCTTTAAGCAAGGCGAAAAGACAAGCAGAAGTTCATATCAGGGGCAGTGTTGTGTTGTAATGCCATAGTAAGACATCAATCCACACCACAAAAAATAATCATTGTGTGTGTAGATGCCGTCTGTGTGCATTGTATACTTCATCTCATAAAAAACACGTTTTCAACGTACAAAAATGCCAAGTTACTCACACATACAAGACATACACCGTCTATAACTCATTCATTCAGACTGCCAAAATCCAGGCCTGCCATTAAAAGTATTGATATCAAAATGACGCCAAGTTACGGTACTACAAACAATATAGGCTATCTTGCCTCACCGAAATTTAATAACATGTATTCCAAAACAATGCTACCCAATATTTCCTCAATTCTTTCAAGTCACTTGGCCCTGTGTGTATATAAAAGCATGCAGTACATGGACAGGCCAAACATGTGTGTGGATGGCTTTCTCACAGTCAAGATTGATTGAATAGGCATCTATATGTCCAATGGCAGGCCTGGATTTTGGCAGTCTGAATGAATGAGTTATAGACGGTGTATGTCTTGTATGTGTGAGTAACTTGGCATTTTTGTACGTTGAGAACATGTTTTTTATGAGATTAGAAAAACAGTATGTGCCCTGTCACTTTATGTTGTGGGATTTGTTGTGTTTTTTTATTTGATAGTCGCCATCTCAAGTTACCAAATTGGCTAAATTAGCGCCGACGTTTCCTTGATGTTCCTGACTACGGTCTGAAACACTGCCAAAGAGGTGGTGACATTAAATGACACAAGCAGACACCCCAGGTCCACTATATTATTTAATATAGGTTATTTATATAATTTATTAAGGGTAATGGTTGAAAAAAAAATTCCCCTCATGAAAATAGCTTTTGTCACGTGATTTACTATCACGGTATTGCATTACGTTTATGAATCCGCCAATTATCATCTCAATACAGTCCCCCGTGCTCCCAAAACCCCCATTACATATAGTTCCGTGGCCATAGCCACACCCATCCATATACAAACACCCTTGAGGGCAAACAACTGGTGGGTGATATCCATTAAAATATCACAGCAACCTCATAAAACGAGTCCTGTGTGTATAATAGATGCGTGTACAGCATATCAGACAAACAGCAGTGTTCTAGAGGAGCTGCAGAGGTCTGATGGAGGAGGCAGGTAGGCCAGAAAGGAGGGAGTGGCAGTAGTCCAGATGGTGGATGATCAGCACCTGGACTATGGGCTGGGTTGAGTAGATGGGAAGGAAGTGGTGGATTCTCTGAATTTCTGAAATTCTCTGAAAAATCTGCATGGCGTAGAATCTGCCATTATGATGTCATTGAGGGACAGTTTGTTTTTCCAGATCCACTCCAAGATTCCTGACAAATGAAGAGGGTGACACTGTGGTGCCATCCTGGGTGAAGGACAGGTCCAGCAGGGGGGAGGAGTTAGCATTTATGGGAGATTCTTGGACAGTGTCTCATTTGACTCTTGTGGGAGAATGTTACCACATCCCTGCTGAAGAACAGCAGATATAGGTAGACTGTATGCCATAGCAGATATAAGATGTTCTCGTGCAGATGGTGGCCCAACACCCTATTAATTAGCTCTCTATTGATGTGTACACCTTTTTGGTCATTACCTTTACCTACAGAATGGGAGCCTGGTTAAAAAGCAAAGCCAGAGTAATGAAAATAACAAATCCATGAAGTGGTTCAATTTAAAGTTGAATCAGCTCTTCTGTTAGGACTGTGTTTTCTTCATCAATCAAAAAGGGTGACAACAAAAGCCCAGAATCATGTTTGTAAACCCAGAGGTAAGCATCACTGAGTGCTGGTGAGTTAAGGCTGACCTCTAGTGGTGCTTTCAGTGAACTACAGCAGAGCAAAGAGCAGTGGTGGCGACATCAGCACCCACAGAGCCATGGGCCAATCACTGCAGAGCCCCTCCCTGGTTTCTCATTGACCTGAAAGTATAAAAACTTGCTTATTGGATGAAAAAAAGTATTTGAACTTAGGCTCCCTGTCATAGTATTTATTTCCTTTGGTTCCTTATGTGAAACTATTTAAAAATGTATTTAAAAATATTTTATGCAGAATGATGAATCATAAGTAATACAACGTTTATAAACAATATTTGGCATATTTGTTCTTAATGTTATGACATCATTCTTGATTAAATCAACTTTGTTGTAAAAAAATATGACTTTAAATTTGAAATGCTGCAACAACTTTTTACAATGGAACAAAGCTTTCTCCAGATTTCCTTACTGAAGGCAGGTCAGGACTGTGAAATGAACATGAGAAAAACAAGATGGTTTTGTGATTGCTTCAGTTTATTAAGCAGCAGAACAAAAAAAGATGAAAGGTTTACAGATATTTGAACACCATCCACCAAATGCAAGTCCGCTGTGATATAAGTGGAAGCCTTTCAGCCACTGAAAGATCTTCAGTTTTTGCACAGTGTGGTACAGCATGGTAACACTGGCTGTGTCTTTCAGGCTAATCCACTGAAATTTTACCGGCATTTGAGAGCATGCATTTCCCTGCATCACTGAAAACAACAGAGTGGTCAGAGTCAATGTAGGTGACATCTACAATATACTTAGTATTCTTGTGATACACTACGACATACATCGGCTGATCCGAGGAACAGCTGACGTAAAATTTGGGAGGGATCCGCACAAATTTGATACAAGAACTTTCTTTGGCCATCAAGCCCCCGGATGAGTTTCGCATAGTCAAGGGTTTCCATAGAATCGGGGTCTTGCTGTAGTAGATGCGCAGGAGCCTTGCCGTCTCATTGGACACATGCATGGTGTTCCCCATCTCTGCTGCTGAGAGAGAGAGAGAGAGAGAGAGAGACTTAACTACAAACACATATACACATGCACCAACATGCAATACATGCATGCACATGTACACACAAATACATACACACACATATACACATGAACAAATACAGAAAGGAAATGAATGCCTGTGTGTGTGTGTGTGCATGTCTGTGTGTTTGGGAGTGCCTGAGAGGCAGGCGGCCAATCTATCGCAGGGCACACACACCATCACCATACCTATGGGCAATTTGGAAACTCCAATCGGCCTGCCTGCATGTCTTTGGACTGTGGGAGGAAACCGGAGTACCTGGAGGAAACCCACGTGGACACAGGGAGAACATGCAAACTCCACACAGGAAGGTCCCAAGCCGAGATTCGAACCCACAACCTTCTTGCTGTGATGCCCAGTGCATATTCCCTGTTGTGAGGTGACAGTGCTACCCACTGCACCACCGTGCCGCCCTATTTCAATTACAGTACAGTACATTTTCCACTGCTGGCTCTGCCCCTATATGGCTATCTTAACTGGTGCTACAATGTCTTCACTGAGCTCACCTGAAGAGATGGGACTGTTTCACCTGTAGTTAGGCTCACTTGTGAGAAGCAAGTATTTCGACTTCTCCAATTTGCTTAATCCCTGGTAAAATAAAAGCCCATTTTATTTCCCTTGGTAATTCCTTCATGGTGCCGCTCTTATTGTACCTGTCTCAGTTTCCTCTGCTGACTGTCCTCTTTCAGGGTTTCAATATGCAAACATACATTATTCAGAAAAATAAAACCCTCTATATAGATCTAAACAGATATTTTCATATTTGTTAAATCTATATTCATAAGTCACATCAGCTTTGAAACTTACCATGATGTTTCACAAAAACAGATGTTGAATTCACACTTCAGCTACACAACATTCATAACAAAAAAAGTGATATTTTTCCACCACTCGGTGAATACTTTGCCATGTCATTAAAAGGACACGCTGTAAGACAGGCTTCTCTGCACTTGATCTCACCTGCTCAGGTAGGTGGCTGGGTGTGGTCACAGGTGGAGGTCTCAGGCTGGTGTAGAGCTGAGGATCAGAGGTCTGAATGCCCTTCTCTCTGTGCACCTGGCCTTGTGTTTATAATTATAATTCTCTCTGGAGATAAATACTTATTAATATTAAATTTAATAAATACTATTAATACTTATAATTCTCTCTGGATATAAAGGTGTGGCCAGTAATTGATCACCTGTTTGAGGAAGTCACAATTTCCCAGATAGGGTGGTTTCTTCACTAAATATACTAAATAAATGAAAATGAATAGTAGTTATGGTCTCACTGGAAATGTAATGCATGAGAAATTTAATATTTGTGATATTATTGTATCATAACATGTTTTGAATGTATCCCACTTATCCATTTGGCATTGGAATTGCATGTAAAATGCAAATGGAGATTGCATGATAAAAATAGTTCAACATTCATTTTTAAAACAAGTCTTTGAAATATACTGGAAATGATTAATTGAAAGCTTGGCTTTTGGAACACATACAATGCACTTTGTAAGTTTGGTAGCATAATGGCAAACTGCAGCCTTCATTACAATGTAGGCAGACAATTACACTGTAGTACATGGAGTCAATGGAACTAGGATGAGGCTAGTTAATTAAGTCATTAATGCTTTGACTCTTTATTGTGAAACAGTTATCCAGTAACTGCAGTAAATTAGCTTCAAGTTAATGAGATTCACAGTATCTAATTTTTACATGTACACAAAATATGCTACAGAGCATAATTATCAAAAATCAGAAATTAAGGAATGCTTGTCCTGAAAGCTGAGGATGCAGTCGGGATGAAGAGCAGATTTTGAATCAGGTTCATTAAAAAAAAAACTGACTTACACACACACTAACACACATACTGTACACACACAAACTCACACACATACCCCCCCCTCCCCACACACACTATAAAACACACACTCACACATACACATACATATTTAATGTTTAGACAAATTAATGGAAAATAGAACAATACTTGAATTTCAAGTCCATCTAATATTTCTATCTAATTGTCAAACCAATTTCAATCCTTCTTGGAATGCTGCCATACACATTCTGAACTGTGTGTAGTGAGATATTGGACCACAACCTCTTTCCAAACTCAGACTATTACTATCCATGGATGGATGGACCGCACACCCTACATTTTCTGTTGGATTTTAGATGAGAGTAATGCGAGTGGAGGTAATTTTTTAAAATTCCTCATGCCACATGAAATGTTCTGGATGCAAACACAGTATTATTGCATATTTCTCACTGTCTTCAATGATGATTTTAGCCACAAATGTTTTGGTGAATGTATGTTGATGAATACAGTTGTGTACCAACAACAGTTTATAGCTGGCTGTGTTTCATTTCTGATTGGCAGCACATTAAAGCGACACACCTCTGATATGGCAAAGAGTACATCGCTATTTTACTGACATACTGACAAAATGGCTTCCCACCCAATACCAAATATTTTTGTAGTGCGAAGTAGGGCTGGGTGATATGGCTAAACAATAATATTGAAAGTTTTTTTAATGCTTTTTGGCAATATACAATAAATATCTCAGCCAAATCAAGAAACAAAATAGGTATTTTTCCAAAATATACACAAAGGTTAATTTTGGAGAGTGGCTTTCCCTCTTTCCCTCTTTCCCTCTTGTTCTTGCTTTTTACTCATTTAGAGAGAAATTCTTGGTAAAACATTTAATTTATTTACCAAAAGTAATGTTCTACATTACAAAATTGAAGAATGTTATATTATATATTAATATAAAGGCAAATGTTAACTATAACTATACATTTTAAATGTGAATGTAGGGTTTTAAAATTAAATATATAGAAAATACATTAATTGGTGGCACCCCCTGTTTTTAATGTTAGTTTTTGTGGTTTAAAAGTTTGTTTATATATTTATTTATTTATGATTAGATGATCTTGAGATGAGAAATATTACACAAGCGCTAATAAACATTTCAATGTTGTGCCAAAATCCTAGTGAAAATGGTACATTAACAATCATTTGGTACAGTTAAGAACATTCTAATCACATATTTTTGAATTTGTATGGGTTTCATTAAAATCACCAGCCCTGATGGCCATTTTGTGTTCTATGCAAACTGTGAGGCTTTGTATGCATGCAGATTTGAAAGGATAGGTCAGCATGAAATAACATGCATGGACCTGCTGGTGACTAACATTTCTGGTTAATTTAAATTCTTTAATGTCACTACATGGGAAAACCAGCTCAGATTCTCATGAAGAGTAAACAACTGATTGCAGAAGCACATCCCCTTTCCAACCCACCAAAAAAATGTGTTCATGGTGCCAGTAAATTCAGCCAACCACTCCATTGCCCAACCGCTCCCACACACAAACCGCAGGATGCCACCATTGTCCGATAATAATTCCTCAGAAAAATAATAGAGAAATGGCAACAAAAATAATAATAAACACTTCAACTGGTTGTTTTATTGTAATACAATACCAAGAGGGAAAGCCACTCTCCAAAAATCACTTTTGTGTATACTTTGGGCAAATATCTATTTTTTCTTGATTTGGCTCTGTACTACACAATTTTAGATTTGTAATCAAGCAATTCACATGTGGTTAAACTGCACATTCCCAGCTTTTATTGAATGACATTTTTTGTACCCCATGTAGAAATGACAGGACGTTTAATAGATATGTATTGTATATTGCCAAAAAGCATTTAAACAAATTTTAATATTATTTTTTAGCCATATCACCCAGCCTTACTTTGCACTACAAAAATATTTGGTATTGAGTGGGAAGCCATTTTGCCAGTATGTCAGTAAAATAGCGATGTACTCTTTGCCATATCAGAGGTGTGTCGCTTTAATGTGCTGCCAATCAGAAATGAAACACAGCCAGCTATAAACTGTTGTTGGTACACAACTGTATTCATCAACATACATTCACCAAAACATTTGTGGCTAAAATCATCATTGAAGACAGTGAGAAATATGCAATAATACTGTGTTTGCATCCAGAACATTTCATGTGGCATGAGGAATTTTAAAAAATTACCTCCACTAGCATTACTCTCTTCTAAAATCCAACAGAAAATGTAGGGTGTGCGGTCCATCCATCCATGGATAGTAATAGTCTGAGTTTGGAAAGAGGTTGTGGTCCAATATCTCACTACACACAGTTCAGAATGTGTATGGCAGCATTCCAAGAAGGATTGAAATTGGTTTGACAATTAGATATATTAGATGGACTTGAAATTCAAATATAGTTTTATTTTCCATTAATTTGTCTACACATGAAATATTTATGTATGTGTATGTGTGAGTGTGTGTTTGTTAGTGTTTGGGGAGGGGGGTAAGTGTGTGAGTTTATGTGTGTACACTATGTATGTTTGAGTATGTGTTAGTGTGTGTGTAAAGCCGCGTTTCCACCGCAGGAACTATACCCCGGAACTAGGAACCTTTTGAGGAACTCAGTGCGTTTCCACCGCAGGAACTAGGGTCTAAATTTAGTTCTGGGGGCTTTGTTTTACCCCCCAAAACGTTCCTGCTCGGGGGGTAGTACTTTCCGAAAGTACAGGAACCTTTTGGGTGGAGCTTGCAGCGCTGAACATTTCTGATCGGTCGAATACTGGTAGCATTTGTGTTGTATTTTTTTTTCCGCCATTACCCGCCATGTTTGAAAATATGCAGCGGCAAACCAATTTATTTTCATAATAACTTCAAATCAAACTTGTATGTTATGCGGCGCAGTAGCCTACTTTTGGTTATAGCCTGTCAACGTCTTGGAATTATAACGTGTGCTCTTCTGTTCTTTTCTTGCTTAAGTATTCGTTTTATAAAATGCTAAGCATTCGTCCTGGGACAGCATATTACGTAGGCTACCAAAACATTCAAACGAATTAATTCGGTTGCTGAATATTTTCTTCCGGATTTTCTTTGTTAGCCCGTTGTAAATGACTCAAAATGTTTGATACAGTTATGTGAGGTATGCGGTAGTTCTGCATAATTTAAATTGGTGATACAGTACAAGCAAACTGGAAATTACCTTCCGCACTTTTTATCCGGGTAAAATAACAGGTTAATTCTAGTAATCTTCCCTTTAGCTTTTTCAGACTGCCGTCATTTTACTTAATTTTACTGCCATTTTTTCAATTCCACGAAAAGACCAGGAAGACTATGGACTCATTTATGGTGCATGGTTCGCATCTGGAGGGCACACTTCGCTGCTCGGCTAGCAGTAACTTCGAAGGAAAGCAAACGGTGGCTGTACCACTACTAATTTACATTTTCACGCAAGTCCGAGTTTTTGTTCTATTCTTGTCATTTTGCGATTAGCCTATATGGAATTGACGACGAGAAAGTAATAAAACAGCAAATTGTTTACAACGTGTGCATGTTTTCTGCTGTTAATGAATGTGTTTGAGAGGATATATGAAAATCAATAAATACAAAAGTAACCATATATAGTCATTGTTGGTAACCCGTTGTATATAAGTGGAATAAACCCCTCCGGGCTGTCCCGGTTATTAGAAAATAATGTAGGCTACTTCGGTGGTAGTATGGGGTTACAGAAGAAATCATATGACAGATGGACCGACGACAACGTCAGTGGGCTAATTTGCCTAATCTTCGCGGTACTTTAGACCCCGGTGGAAACGCAGACAACCATTGGCTGAAGGAACCTTTTAGTTCCTGGTAAAGTAGTTCCTGGGACTGAAAGTTCCGGGTAATTTTGGTGGAAACGCGGCTTAAGTATACTGACCACAGTGTTCGCGGACGTGTTGGCTGGTGGTTCATGATCAAAAAGTTTGCACTTTATTTGGAGTGTACTGCCTACTTTGGAGTGGAAGTGGTACTTACGTGAATGTCTAAATAGGAGTCAGCAGAGGTAGGAAGGAGGTAGCCAATTATTTTTAATTGATTAATATATATTAATATAACATATATTATGCATGAAATATGCACAAAATAAGTATTGTACCTTATCAAACCTGTGTTTTGTAGTTGTTCCAATGACCATGATATGCACATTTGTACATGGCTTTGGATAAAAGCGTCTGTTAAATAAATGTAATGTAATGTAATATTATATAGTGAATCATATTTGAATATCAGTGAATCAATTTGCAGAGATGTAAAGAAGTGAACCCAGACCGATGTAGCACCTGTAATGAAGACCAAAGCTATGATAACATAGAAAAATAAATCAATAAAGTAGACATATTCACTTGAAACTGAAGATTAAAGATTGAATAATATCTATTTTGGCTAA
Source organism: Anguilla anguilla (assembly GCF_013347855.1). Lineage (NCBI taxonomy): Eukaryota > Metazoa > Chordata > Actinopteri > Anguilliformes > Anguillidae > Anguilla > Anguilla anguilla. The sequence continues at coordinate 4,223,937 of NC_049208.1, read as the reverse complement.
ATATTGCATTTGTAGTCAATATTTATGATAAAATAATTTAAATATTAGCTAAATATTAGGAACCTAATGTGATTTAAAAATGCATTTAAAGTCAGATCGTAAATGTTGGTTTTGAAAAATAAGATTTATTATATAAGCTAAAGATATATTTTTGTAAAGAAGATATAGTGTCTTAAACCAAGAGTTAAATAAAATAGTGTTTTAGTGATCTTTGTGTTCTGTTCTGGCACCATTTTTCATTGTAATTCAGCAATGCACTTTCAATTCACCCGTATTGCCTATATGTTTTTTTGGATAAGAGTGTTGGGTAAATGCATGTAACGCAGTATAATTCACCCACAAATACAATAAAATGAGATGAACTGTGAGGGCTTCAGAGCTTCAGTCTCCATTCAGGTGTTCATCAGCAGGGAACCTTCGGCTGACGGACAGTTTAATGTGTTAATACAGGCAGCAGTGTGGTTTCATAAGAAAAACAAAATGTACACACAGGAGGCATGACTTGGTAGTTGATTATTTGGTCATTCAATCCTATGAGAGACTTCATCCAGTCCTCTGTACCTGTGTACAGTGTACCAGCCTGCAGTTTGGTATCAGTGTCATAGGGGGGCACTGGCAGTCAGTGCTCCCCCAAATAGACACTTTTGCCCCTCTAAAAATCGACTGCAATCACAATTTCTCCACCCGTGGTTAGTGATCAAAACAATTTGAAAGTGGACAGAGTTGTTCCATACTGTATCTTGTTCATGCAATGTAAATAACATTTGCAAAGTCAAGAGAATAGGACCCCTAAAATTTAAATGCATGCCCATTCTAAATACCCTGGTGTCAAAACTACTGCAAGTGCGAAATGAAAAGGGGAAGGGCAATGCAATGGGTAGGGAGCTGGCTGCAAAGCAAAATTATAAAAGAAGGATCATAAAAATGATTGATTGATTGATTGATTGATTGATTGATTGATTGATTGATTGATTGATTGATTGATTGATGCAGATTTGAAAGGATAGGTCAGCATGAAATAACATGCATGGACCTGCTGGTGACTAACATTTCAGGTTAATTTAAATTCTTTAATGTCACTACATGGGAAAACCAGCTCAGATTCTCATGAAGAGTAAACAAATGATTGCAGAAGCACATCCCCTTTCCAACCCACCAAAAAAATGTGTTCATGGTGCCAGATAATTCAGCCAACCACTCCATTGCCCAACCGCTCCCACACACAAACCGCAGGATGCTACCATTGTCCGATAATAATTCCTCAGAAAAATAATAGAGAAATGGCAAAAAAAATATTAGATGGACTTGAAATTCAAATATTGTTTCATTTTCCATTAATTTGTCTACACCTGAAATATTTATGTATGTGTATGTGTGAGTGTGTGTTTGTTAGTGTTTGTGAAGGAGTGGAGGGGTATGTGTGTGAGTTTGTGTGTGTACACTATGTATGTTCGAGTATGTGTTAGTGTGTGTGTAAGTTTACTGACCACAGTGTTCGCGGACGTGTTGGCTGGTGGTTCATGATCAAAAAGTTTGCACTTTATTTGGAGTGTACTGCCTACTTTGGAGTGGAAGTGGTACTTACGTGAATGTCTAAATAGGAGTAGGTAGGAAGGAGGTAGCCAATTATTTTTAATCGATTAGTATATATTACTATAATATATATTATGCATGAAATATGCACAAAATAAGTATTGTACCTTATCAAACCTGTGTTTTGTAGTTGTTCCAATGACCATGATATGCACTTTTGTACATGGCTTGGGATAAAAGAGTCTGTTAAATAAATGTAATGTACTGTTATATAGTGAATCATATTTGAAAATCAGTGAATCAATTTTCAGAGATGTAACGAAGTGAACCCAGATCGATGTAGCACCTGTAATGAAGACCAAAGCTATGATAACATAAAAAAATAAATCAATAAAGTAGACATATTCACCTGAAACTGAAGATTAAAGATTGAATAATATCTATTTTGGCTAAATATAGCATTTGTAGTCAATATTTATGATAAAATAATTAAAATATTAGCTAAATATTAGGAACCTAATGTGATTTAAAAATGCATTTAAAGTCAGATCATAAATGTTGGTTTTGAAAAATAAGGTTTATTATGTAAGCTAAAGATATATTTTTGTAATGAAGATAAAGTGACTTAAACCAAGAGTTAAATAAAATAGTGTTTTAGTGATCTTTGTGTTCTGTTCTGTTCTGCCACCATTTTTCATTGTAATTCAGCAAATGCATTTTTAATTCACCCGTATTGCATATATGTTTTTTGGATAAGAGTGTTGGGTAAATGTATGTAACGCAGTAGGATTCGCCCACAAATACAATAAAATGAGATGAACTGTGAGGGCTTCAGAGCTTCAGTCACCATTCAGGTGTTCATCAGCAGTGAACCCTTGGCTGACGGACAGTTTGACGTGTGAATACAGGCAGCAGTGTGGTTTCATAAGAAAAACAAAATGTACACACAGGAGGCATGACTTGGTAGTTGATTATTTGGTCATTCAATCTTATGAGAGACTTCATCCAGTCCTCTGTACCTGTGTACAGTGTACCAGCCTGCAGTTTGGTATCAGTGTCATAGGGGGGCACTGGCAGTCAGTGCTCCCCCAAATAGACATTTTTGCCCCCCTAAAAATCGACTGCAATCACAATTTCTCCACCCGTGGTTAGTGATCAAAACAATTTGAAAGTGGACAGAGTTGTTCCATACTGTATCTTGTTCATGCAATGTAAATAACGTTTGCAGAGTCAAGAGAATAGGACCCCTAAAATTTAAATGCGTGCCCATTCTAAATACCCTGGTGTCAAAACTACTGCAACTGCGAATTGAAAAGGGGAAGGGCAATGCAGTGGGTAGGGAGCTGGCTGCAAAGCAAAATTCTAAAAGAAGGATCATAAAAATGATTGATTGATTGATTGATTGATTGATTGATTGAATGATTGATTGATTTATTGATTGATGCAGGTTTGCAAGGATAGGTCAGCATGAAATAACATGCATGGACCTGCTGGTGACTAACATTTCTGGTTAATTTAAATTCTTTAATGTCACTACATGGGAAAACCAGCTCAGATTCTCATGAAGAGTAAACAACTGATTGCAGAAGCACATCCCCTTTCCAACCCACCAAAAAAATGTGTTCATGGTGCCAGATAATTCAGCCAACCACTCCATTGCCCAACCGCTCCCACACACAAACCGCAGGATGCCACCATTGTCCGATAATAATTCCTCAGAAAAATAATAGAGAAATGGCAACAAAAATAATAATAAACACTTCAACTGGTTGTTTCATTGTAATACAATACCAAGAGGGAAAGCCACTCTCCAAAAATCACTTTTGTGTATATTTTGGGCAAATACCTATTTTTTCTTGATTTGGCTCTGTACTACACAATTTTAGATTTGTAATCAAGCAATTCAGATGTGGTTAAACTGCACATTCCCAGCTTTTATTGAATGACATTTTTTGTACCCCATGTAGAAACGACAGCCCGTTTAATAGATATGTATTGTATATTGCCAAAAAGCATTTAAAAAAAATTAATATTATTTTTTAGCCATATCACCCAGCCTTACTTTGCACTACAAAAATATTTGGTATTGGGTGGGAAGCCATTTTGTCAGTATGTCAGTAAAATAGCGATTTACTCTTTGCCAAATTAGAGGTGTGTCGTTTTAATGTGCTGCCAATCAGAAATGAAACAGCCAACTATAAACCGTTGTTAAGTTGGTACACAACTGTATTCATCAACATACATTCACCAAAACATTTGTGGCTAAAATCATCATTGAAGACAGTGAGGAATATGCAATAATACTGTGTTTGCATCCAGAACATTTCATGTGGCATGAGGAATTTTAAAAAATTACCTCCACTAGCATTACTCTCTTCTAAAATCCAACAGAAAATGTAGGGTGTGCGGTCCATCCATCCATGGATAGTAATAGTCTGAGTTTGGAAAGAGGTTGTGGTCCAATATCTCACTACACACAGTTCAGAATGTGTATGGCAGCATTCCAAGAAGGATTGAAATTGGTTTGACAATTAGATATATTAGATGGACTTGAAATTCAAATATTGTTTTATTTTCTATTAATTTGTCTACACATGAAATATTTATGTATGTGTATGTGTGAGTGTGTGTTTGTTAGTGTTTGTGGAGGAGGGGGGGGGGGTATGTGTGTGAGTTTATGTGTGTACACTATGTATGTTTGAGTATGTGTTAGTGTGTCTGTAAGTATACTGACCACAGTGTTCGCGGACGTGTTGGCTGGTGGTTCATGATCAAAAAGTTTGCACTTTATTTGGAGTGTACTGTCTACTTTGGAGTGGAAGTGGTACTTACGTGAATGTCTAAATAGGAGTAGGTAGGAAGGAGGTAGCCAATTATTTTTAATCGATTAATATATATTACTATAATATATATTATGCATGAAATATGCACAAATACTACAATAAGTATTGTACCTTATCAAACCTGTGTTTTGTAGTTGTTCCAATGACCATGATATGTACTTTTGTACATGGCTTTGGATAAAAGCGTCTGTTAAATAAATGTAATGTAATGTTATATAGTGAATCATATTTGTAAATCAGTGAATCAATTTGCAGAGATGTAAAGAAGTGAACCCAGACCGATGTAGCACCTGTAATGAAGACCAAATCTATGATAACATAGAAAAATAAATCAATAAAGTAGACATATTCACCTGAAACTGAAGATTAAAGATTGAATAATATTTATTTTGGCTAAATATTGCATTTGTAGTCAATATGTATGATAAAATAATTTAAATATTAGCTAAATATTAGGAACCTAATGTGATTTAAAAATGCAATTAAAGTAAGATCGTAGATGTTGGTTTTGAAAAATAAGATTTATTATATAAGCTAAAGATATATTTTTGTAATGAAGATATAGTGACTTAAACCAAGAGTTAAATAAAATAGTGTTTTAGTGATCTTTGTGTTCTGTTCTGGCACCATTTGTCATTGTAATTCAGCAAATGCACTTTTAATTCACCCGTATTGCATATATGTTTTTTGGATAAGAGTGTTGGGTAAATGCATGCAACGCAGTAGGATTCACCCACAAATACAATAAAATGAGATGAACTGTGAGGGCTTCAGAGCTTCAGTCAACATTCAGGTGTTCATCAGCAGTGAACCCTTGGCTGACGGACAGTTTAATGTGTTAATACAGGCAGCAGTGTGATTTCATAAGAAAAACAAAATGTACACACAGGAGGCATGACTTGGTAGTTGATTATTTGGTCATTCAGTTAGTATTTATGAAATATGCATAATACTTATTAGTTATGTCATTAATTAAGTGTAGACACACACACACACACACACACAGTGTTTCTGCCTTGTAACTTTATCTTGGAATCAAACATTATTCCAACAGAAACTCCCAATCTGGGAGTCAAATAAATAATACTGATTGCTTACAGTTCCTGCTTATTATAAGTAAGTGATAATAGTAATTCATGTGTAAAGGCTATGACAGACATGCATGTACATACAGTAAATGCATGCAAACACACACAGCCTCTACTCTGAAAGAAACGTATAGGCATGAACTCAAGAAAGAAAATACAAAGAAAATAATAGATATACAAGGAAAGAGAATGTCATATTTTTGAAGGGAAGTATTTTTAATGGTCTGTTGTACACAACAGACATACTAATTGTTTGTATGTCAGTAGAGGATCATTAGGGTCTGCTAACATTCATTTAGAAATGTGGCTTTGCAGGATAGCTACAGTAGCCTAGCTAAAAACTAGTTATCAGTACAGTACAACTAGTTTTCTATACTACTGGTATAACGTTACATATTGGACCTAATCGCAATGCAAAATTTAGAGTTTAATTTTGGATGCATCACAAATATTTAATTTCTCATGCAATTAGTTTCCAGTGAGGCCATAACTGTGCTGAATTAAAATGTATTCTTGTGAGGTGAAGAAAGCTGTCTGCTTCATGCTACCTGGGAAATAGTGACTTTCTCAAATAGGTGATCGATCACTGGCCACACCTTTATCTCCAGAGAGAATATGAGGCCAGGTGCACAGAGAGAGGGGCATTCAGAACACCTCTGATCTTCAGCTCTACACCAGCCTGAGACCTCCACCTGTGACCACAACCAGCCACCTACTTGAGCAGGTGAGATCAAGTGCAGAGAAGTGTCTTACAGCGTGTCCTTTTAATGAAATGGCAAAGAATTCACTGGAAGTGAAAAGTATAACTTTTATTGTCATGAATTTTGCGTAGTTGAAGTTTGTATTCGACAATTGTGCATGTGAAACAACATGGCAAGTTTCAAAGTTGTAATATTTGAAGTAACTTATGAACTATATATTTAACAAGTATGAAAATATTATTATTATAAAATAAATAATAAATATTATTTTAAAATATTTAGGGTGTTTTATTTTTCTGCATAATATATTTTTGCATGTTGAAACCCTGAGAGAGGACTGTCAGGGGAGGAGACCTAGACAGGTACAATGAGAGTGGCACCATGCAGGAATTACCAAGGGGAATAAACTGGGCTTTTATTTTGAAACCAGGGATGAGCAAATTAGAAAAGCAAAGAGGAAAGAATTTAAAAATATATATATTTATTGCTCACAACTGAGCATAACTACAGGTAAAACAGTCCCATCTCTTCAGGTGAGCTCACTGAAGACATTTCAGCACCAGTTATTATAGCCAGATAGGGGCAGAGCCAGCAGTGGGAAATGTACTGCACTGTAATTGAAATATGTCTCACTGTCTCTCTCTCACACACAAGCAACACATGCACTCACAAACACACACACACATGCACACACACAGACATTCATTCCCTTTCTGTATTTGTTCATGTGTATATATGTGCGTATGTATTCATGTGTATATGTGCATATATGTATTGCATGTTGGTGTATGCGTATATATGTTTGTAGTTAAGTCTCTCTCTCTCTCTCTCTCTCTCTCTCTCTCGCTCTCTCTCTCTCTCTCTCTTTCTCTCTCTCTCTCACTCTCTCTCAGCAGCAGAGATGGGGAACACCATACATGTGTCCAATGAGACGGCAAGGCCCCTGCGCGTCTACTACAGCAAAGACCCAATCGGAGGCGCTGCCTTGACTATGAAACACTCCTCCAGGGGCTTGATGTTCAAAGAAAACGCTCCTGCCAAATTTGTGCAGATCCCTTCCAAAAGTTACGTCAGCTGTTCCTCAATTCAGCCAATGTATGTCATTGTGTATTACGAGGACACTGTGCAGATGACAGACAGTGCCTATGTTGACACTGATCACTCTGTTGTTTTCAGTGATACAGGGAAATGCATGCTCTCAAATGCCGGTCAAATTTCAGTGGATTAGCCTGAAAGACACAGCCAGTGTTAGCATGCTGTACCACACTGTGCAAAAGCTGAAGATCTTTCAGTGACTGAAAGACTTCCACTTATATCACAGCAGACATGATTGGCATTTGGTGGATGGTGTTAAAATATCTGTAAACCTTTCATCTTTTTTTGTTCTGCTGCTTAATAAACTGAAGCAATCACAAAACCATCTTGTCCTTCTCCTGTTCATTTCACAGTCCTGACCTGCCTTCAGTAAGGACATCTGGAGAAAGCTTTGTTCCATTGTAAAAAGTTGTTGCAGCATTTCAAATTAAAAGTGATATTTTTTTTACAACAAAGTTTATTTAATCAAGAATGATTTGATAACGTGCAGAACAAATATGCCAAATATTGTTTATAAATGTTGTATTACTTATGTTTCATCATTCTGTGTAAAATATTTTTAAAGACATTATTAAATAGTTTCACATAAAGAACCAAAGGAAACAAATACTATGACAGGAAGCCTAAGTTTAAATGCTTTTTTTATCCAATAAGAAAGTTTTCATACTTCCCACCACAAGATGTTATTGGCTGGGAAACCATAGTATCTTATTCATGTTTCCCCTTTTTACTTAAGAAAAAGGTAGATGTCCAACATCATCTTGTGCCTTAATAACAGCTTAAGAAAGCAGGTGGTTGCGTGAAATAATTAAATTAATCCTGTTCTTGCCCTTGGAGTGAGTGCTTTCTGTATCTGAGCCACCCAAGTGAAGTCATTCTGGGTTTATCTCTGAAAAATATATTCATTTATAAATAAATATTTCTATGAATTATGTTTGTAATTTTTACATTTAAAAAATGTGTTCAAAAAATTAGATGCCACACACGTAGACATTCGGGTCAGTGAGAAAACAGGGAGGGACAGAGGACCAATAAGAACACAGAGAGGCCCTGCAGTGATTGGGCTGTGGCTCTGCGGGTGCTGATGTCACACCACTGCTCTTTCCCCTGCTGCATTTCACTGAAAGTACCACTAGCTGTCAGCCTAGACTCGTGATTACTCGGTGATGCTTACCTCTGCATTTACCACTATGGTTCGTGGATTTTGTGCTCACACTTGGGGCTGTATGTTAATGATCTAAGCGCACAGTTTAAAGTGCATGGCGCAAGTGCATTTAGGGTGTGCCCAAATCCACTTTTGCTAGTTTACCGGCGGATAATTTGAGCGCAAATTGAGGTGCATGGTTCAAGGGGGTTGTGCTTCGTCTCTTAATTAATCATAGGCGTGTTTTGGGCGTAACATGAAATAAACTAATCAGCGTGTCATCTCCCATTCCCTTTAAAAGCCAGGTGCACTTGCACCTTGGCGGATTGCTATTATAATGGCAGATTTGCCAAGTAGTAGGAAAGAAATTCTGATAAATATTTTGACTAACCATTATGACATAATTTAAAAAAAAATATTGCGCGATGTACGCCGATGTAGGCGCATATTACTATCTTAATAATGCGCCCTTAAAATAACAGTAAAATACTGCGACACTGACTTAAGACCAGGTTTTTGTTGGTCAATCGTGCAATCGCTTTCAAGATAGCACTGCGCCAACAATGCGCCTCACCACACCTCATTTTAAGAGCAACACACTCATGGGCGCTCAGACGGGCACAAGTACACTTGCTATTTAAACAACGTGAGCGCTAGATGGGAAAATGACAACTGCGTCGGTCTGAAACTAGCAAAGACACTTGCGTTGTGCTTGGCGCTGCTTTGCGCCGGGTCTAAGATAAAGCCGTTTATGTTTGATAGAGAAACCACAGTCCTACTGAACAGCTGATTCAACTTTAATATTAACCACTTCATGAAATCATTATTTTCATTACTCTGGCACTGCTTTTTAACCAGGCTCTCATTCTGTAGCTAAAAGTAATGGCCCAAAAGGTGGAAGCATCAATGCACAGTTAAATTACAAGAGTGTTGGACCATCATATACATGAGAACAGCGTATATCCGCTATGGCGTGGAGTCTACCTGTATCTGCTGTTCTTCAGCAGGGATGCGGTCCCATTCTTCCACGAGAAGAGTCAAATCAGCCTCCCCAGACTCAGCCCTGTCACCCCACTTCTCATCTCCCTCCACTGTCTCCCTACAGTATATCAGCTCATCAAACTTAAAACTGGTGTTACCCTGGGGTCCCAGCTACAGGGAGTCCCTGGGGCGGGGCCCTTTGCTAGCTGCTGGCCTGGGTGGGCTTGTGGCCAAGATCTGGTCTGTCATTTGTTGGTCAGGTTTGAGTCATGTTTGAGTCATGTTTACAGTTTGTGGCTTTTCAGGGCAAGAAAACAGAGAACCACTCTCGCGTAATAATTCATCAGAAAAAAAAGGAAAGGAGCATGAAAAACATTTCTGAAAATGTTTCGGCAGGTTGTTGTGATGTGTTGTAGTACAGTGGAAACAGAACACACTACGAAAATCACGTTCTTGTGTCAAAGAATACGCCAAAAAAAGATTCATTTTTTAACAGTCCGAAAGAGCTTGACATTTCCTCATACTTTGAGAAGTCTGAGGTCAGTCGTTCAGAGCTATTCTACATTTCTGTTGAGAATAAAGAACATGCAGTAGAACCACCAACAACCAAGGGAATGAGAAGTGAATATGCAATATGAAGTCAAAAATCTGCACTCCTAAAATTCTTATGTTTACCTTCTCCTTTATTAGAGACTTTGTGGTCTGATTCCATAACCCCAAACACAGTGGCCAAATAAAAAAATGAATGACATTATCAGTGATTGGTGTTATGTGGGGATGAGCAAAACAACCTGTTTTCATTTAATTTTTACGCACAATGCACAACTGTGACATGGTAAACAACCTGGTGTTTTAACAACTCATCCAAGATGGAGACTCTCCTACAGTGCAGTGACCCTATCACAGCACAGGGACATGGAATACACATTATTCAAATTTGCAGATGATGGCCCAGTTAATACCTTGAAATCTACTGAAGTAATCCAAAAAGATTTAAAGTCCAGAAGTGGGCAGAAACCTGGCAAATGAAATTCAATATAGCTGCAGTAAATGTAAAGTTCTACATGTGGGAACAAAAAAATAAGGCATGATTACTTCATGGGCGGAACAAAATTGGAATGCACTAAATGTGAAAAAGACTTGGGAGTAATGGGCGATCAAAGCATTTTTTTAGGTTCTAGACACTGTCTTACTTATTTTATACAATACATTTGTTAGACCACAATTGGACTATTGTGAGCAGTTCTGAGGACCATACTAATAGAAAGATATACAGGCTATGGAAAAGGTTCAAAGAAGGGCAACCAAATTGATTCCAGGTATGAAAGATTAAAAGCCATGACAAATGACTTAAGATGCTTAATGTCTCAGAGCTTAGTAAAATGAGACTTGAGGCTTTTCAATTCATTAAAGGGATTAACAATGTGAACTTCAAGGGATTATTCAGGCTGAGTTCTGTTAGTAGAACATGGGGCACAACCATCAAAATACTGTATATATGTTTTGGCCTCATGAGGTCAAGTTATAAAATTGTGTAAAAATTGCTTATTTTTTCTCCTTTTTTGAAGTTTTAGTTTTTTTTTTTTTGAACTAATCATTGATCTCAAACTGTTTTCCTTCATTTTCAGTGATTAACAAGCATGCAAACATCTGACTAATCAATTGGAAAGGGACACAGCTTCTTCACATTGTGTTAGGGAGATTAAATGATAAATGTGATTTAGAAAAATCAGTTTTAATCACTAAGCAGCGGCAGAATCTTCCCCTGATTTTCTTTGAGTATCAATACAATTAATCCACAAAATAGGCCAGTCAATACTATCATATAATTATAGCCAGCTCTCTCCAAATAGGCAGTTTTAGCAAGTAGCCTAGGCCTTATAGCCTACATTTATTTAAATTTGCAGCACGAAATTGTGCACGTTTTTAATCAAAATTATTTGCGGATACATGCACTTCTTTCTCCGCACTCGTATTCATGGCAAATATCTGCAATGCGTAGATTGTAAACAAAATTGAAGTGCAGGTTTTGTTTTTGCTGGTTATTCTGAAAGCTAACATGGTAGATAACAGACTGGTGTATCTTGTTTGTTAAGTGTAGGCTACTTGGTGATTAAAACTGATTTTTAATGGATAAATTGAATTTATGATTTAATCCTCCTAACACGGTATGAGGACGCTGTGTTAGGCTACTTGCCATTTGATTAATCCGATCGTTGGCACGCTTGATTATAAAAGAAAATTACTAATGAAAACAGGTTGAGATCAATGATTAGTTTAAAGGAAAGTTTTGCGCCCCACCGATTTTCAGCTCACCAGTCGTCGCTGAATAAAACGTTATGTGGGAAATATTAAATCCTAGCTTAGCTGCTGACCAGCAACCTGCTGATTTTGCTCAAGCAATCAAAGTTGCCGTTAATAATAGCCGGCGTTCGTGGGGGATGTTTATTCATCTCTCTTTAAAATGTTGCATAGATAAAATTACATGTTAGTGTTACATGTTACGTTATATAGGTATGCCAGAAGTCCTATTATGAGGTAAGTGAATACATACCCATCAACTGTTTTGGTTTGTTACCTGGGGTTCTTCATAAGCCAAACACACAAAAGTATTGTACCCATGGTGTTAAGTTTGAGTAAAAGCTTTTGACATTTTTTTGGTTCACCATCATGAGGAAGTGGAAGCAGGGAGTAGGGGTTAAGAGCAGGGCTGTGTTTGATCTTTAAGCAAGGGGAAAAGAAACGCAGAAGTTCATATCAGGGGCAGTGTTGTGTTGTAATGCCATAGTAAGACATCAATCCACACCCCAAAATATAATCTTTGTGTGTGTAGACGCCGTCTGTGTGCATTGTATACTTCATCTCATAAAAAACACGTTTTCAACGTACAAAAATGCCAAGTTACTCACACATACAAGACATACACTGTCTATAACTCATTCATTCAGACTGCCAAAATCCAGGCCTGCCATTAAAAGTATTGATATCAAAATGACGCCAAGTTACGGTACTACAAACAATATAGGCTATCTTGCCTCACCGAAATTTAATAACAAGTATTCCAAAGCAATGCTACCCAATATTTCCTCAATTCTTTCAAGTCACTTGGCCCTGTGTGTATATAAAAGCATGCAGTACATGGACAGGCCAAACATGTGTGTGGATGGCTTTCTCACAGTCAAGATTGATTGAATAGGCATCTATATGTCCAATGGCAGGCCTGGATTTTGGCAGTCTGAATGAATGTGTTATAGACGGTGTATGTCTTGTATGTGTGAGTAACTTGGCATTTTTGTACGTTGAGAACATGTTTTTTATGAGATTAGAAAAACAGTATGTGCCCTGTCACTTTATGTTGTGGGATTTGTTGTGTTTTTTTATTTGATAGTCGCCATCTCAAGTTACCAAATTGGCTAAATTAGTGCCGACGTTTCCCTGCTGTTCCTGACTACGGTCTGAAACACTGCCAAAGAGGTGGTGACATTAAATGACACTAGCAGACACCCCAGGTCCACTATATTATTTAATATAGGTTATTTATATAATTTATTAAGGGTAATGGTTGAAAAAAAAATTCCCCTCATGAAAATAGCTTTTGTCACGTGATTTACTATCACGGTATTGCATTACGTTTATGAATCCGCCAATTATCATCTCAATACAGCCCCCCGTGCTCCCAAAACCCCCATTACATATAGTTCCGTGGCCATAGCCACACCCATCCATATACAAACACCCTTGAGGGCAAACAACTGGTGGGTGATATCCATTAAAATATCACAGCAACCTCATAAAATGAGTCCTGTGTGTATAATAGATGCGTGTACAGTATATCAGACAAACAGCAGTGTTCTGGAGGAGCTGCAGAGGTCTGATGGAGGAGGCAGGTAGGCCAGCAAGGAGGGAGTGGCAGTAGTCCAGATGGTGGATGATCAGCACCTGGACTATGGGCTGGGTTGAGTAGATGGGAAGGAAGTGGTGGATTCTCTGAATTTCTGAAATTCTCTGAAAAATCTGCATGGCGTAGAATCTGCCATTATGATGTCATTGAGGGACAGTTTGTTTTTCCAGATCCACTCCAAGATTCCTGACAAATGAAGAGGGTGACACTGTGGTGCCATCCTGGGTGAAGGACAGGTCCAGCAGGGGGGAGGAGTTAGCATTTATGGGAGATTCTTGGACAGTGTCTCATTTGACTCTTGTGGGAGAATGTTACCACATCCCTGCTGAAGAACAGCAGATATAGGTAGACTGTATGCCATAGCAGATATAAGATGTTCTCGTGCAGATGGTGGCCCAACGCCCTATTAATTAGCTCTCTATTGATGTGTACACCTTTTTGGTCATTACCTTTACCTACAGAATGGGAGCCTGGTTAAAAAGCAAAGCCAGAGTAATGAAAATTACAAATCCATGAAGTGGTTCAATTTAAAGTTGAATCAGCTCTTCTGTTAGGACTGTGTTTTCTTCATCAAACAAGAAGGGTGACAACAAAAGCCCAGAATCATGTTTGTAAACCCAGAGGTAAGCATCACTGAGTGCTGGTGAGTTAAGGCTGACCTCTAGTGGTGCTTTCAGTGAAATACAGCAGAGCAAAGAGCAGTGGTGGCGACATCAGCACCCACAGAGCCATGGGCCAATCACTGCAGAGCCCCTCTATGTTCTCATTGGCCCTCTGTCCCTCCCTGGTTTCTCATTGACCTGAAAGTATAAAAACTTGCTTATTGGATGAAAAAAAGTATTTGAACTTAGGCTCCCTGTCATAGTATTTATTTCCTTTGGTTCCTTATGTGAAACTATTTAAAAATGTATTTAAAAATATTTTATGCAGAATGATGAATCATAAGTAATACAACGTTTATAAACAATATTTGGCATATTTGTTCTTAATGTTATGACATCATTCTTGATTAAATCAACTTTGTTGTAAAAAAAACCACTTAATTTGAAATGCTGCAACAACTTACAACAATTTACAAAGGAACAGAGTTTTCTCCAGATGTCCTTACTGAAGGCAGGTCAGGACTGTGAAATGAACATGAGAAGGACAAGATGGTTTAGTGATTGCTTCAGTTTATTAAGCAGCAAAACAAAAAAATGAAAGGTTTACAGAGCCTTGTCGTCTCATTGGACACATGCATGGTGTTCCCCATCTCTGCTGCTGAGAGAGAGTATGTATTACATTAACATGCAATACACACATGCACATATACACACAAATACATACACACACATATACACATGAACAAATACAGAAAGGAAATGAATGCCTGTGTGTGTGTGCATGTCTGTGTGTTTGGGAGTGCCTGAGAGGCAGGCGGCCAATCTATCGCAGGGCACACACACCATCACCATACCTATGGGCAATCGGCCTGCCTGCATGTCTTTGGACTGTGGGAGGAAACCGGAGTACCTGGAGGAAACCTATGTGGACACAGGGAGAACATGCAAACTCCACACAGGAAGGTCCCAAGCCGAGATTCGAACCCACAACCTTCTTGCTGTGATGCCCAGTGCATATTCCCTGTTGTGAGGTGACAGTGCTACCCACTGCACCACCGTGCCGCCCTATTTCAATTACAGTACAGTACATTTCCCACTGCTGGCTCTGCCCCTATCTGGCTATCCTAACTGGTGCTACAATGTCTTCACTGAGCTCACCTGAAGAGATGGGACTGTTTCACCTGTAGTTAGGCTCACTTGTGAGAAACAAGTATTTCGACTTCTCCAATTTGCTTAATCCCTGGTTTCAAAATAAAAGCCCATTTTATTTCCCTTGGTAATTCCTTCATGGTGCCGCTCTTATTGTACCTGTCTCGGTTTCCTCTGCTGACTGTCCTCTTTCAGGGTTTCAATATGCAAACATACATTATTCAGAAAAATAAAACCCTCTATATAGACCTAAACAGATATTTTCATATTTGTTAAATCTATATTCATAAGTCACATCAGCTTTGAAACTTACCATGATGTTTCACAAAAACAGATGTTGAATTCACACTTCAACTACATAACATTCATAACAAAAAAAGTGATATTTTTCCACCACTCGGTGAATACTTTGCCATGTCATTAAAAGGACACGCTGTAAGACAGGTTTCTCTGCACTTGATCTCACCTGCTCAAGTAGGTTGCTGGGTGTGGTCACAGGTGGAGGTCTCAGGCTGGTGTAGAGCTGAGGATCAGAGGTCTGAATGCCCTTCTCTCTGTGCACCTGGCCTTGTGTTTATAATTATAATTCTCTCTGGAGATAAATACTTATTAATATTAAATTTAATAAATACTATTAATACTTATAATTCTCTCTGGAGATAAAGGTGTGGCCAGTAATTGATCACCTGTTTGAGGAAGTCACAATTTCCCAGCTAGGGTGGTTTCTTCACTTTGCTGGAATAAATGAAAATGAATAGTAGTTATGGTCTCACTGGAAATGTAATGCATGAGAAATTTAATATTTGTGATATTATTGTATCATAACATGTTTTGAATGTATCCCACTTATCCATTTGGCATTGGAATTGCATGTAAAATGCAAATGGAGCTTGCATGATAAAAATAGTTCAACATTCATTTTTAAAACAAGTCTTTGAAATATACTGGAAATGATTAATTGAAAGCTTGGCTTTTGGAACACATACAATGCACTTTTTAAGTTTGGTAGCATAATGGCAAACTGCAGCCTTCATTACAATGTAGGCAGACAATTACACTGTAGTACATGGAGTCAATGGAACTAGGATGAGGCTAGTTAATTAAGTCATTAATGCTTTGACTCTTTATTGTGAAACAGTTATCCAGTAACTGCAGTAAATTAGCTTCAAGTTAATGAGATTCACAGTATCTAATTTTTACATGTACACAAAATATGCTACAGAGCATAATTAAATATAAAACTATAATAATAAACTATTCTCCACCTTCTCTTCCCTCCTCATTCCTCCTCCACCCCCACCTCCCTCTTCCCTCTCCGCAGATGACTTTCTGGCCGCCTTTGAAGGAAAGGTGGCTACAATCCGGAACTCCTTCACCCATCCAGTGAGCCCCCCAACCCCCCAGGACAACCCCACAGCCACACTGACCTCCTTTGAAATGCTGGAGGACTCCGATGTATTACAACTGATCACCTCTCATCGCGCAACCACCTGTCCACTTGACCCCATCCCATCTAAAGTTCTCCAATCTATCTCCAGCGAGCTCCTTCCCTATCTGTCTTCCATTATTAATTCCTCTCTCTCCTCTGGTCATGTTCCCTCTGTTTTTAAGACGGCTCGTGTTACCCCACTACTCAAAAAACCCACCTTAGACCCCTCCGATGTAGCAAATTATCGACCCGTATCCCTTCTACCCTTTCTGTCCAAAACCCTCGAACGAGCAGTTCTTAAACAATTAACCTCTTTTCTCCATCAGAACAACCTGCTAGACCCTCTCCAGTCTGGCTTCCGATCTGGGCACTCAACAGAGACTGCACTCCTAGCTGTGACGGAGGCACTTGCCACTGCAAGAGCCTCACGCCTTTCCTCTGTCCTGATCCTTCTTGACCTGTCTGCAGCTTTTGACACGGTCAACCATAAAATACTCCTCTCCACCTTGGCTGGGATGGGAATTGCCGGGACTGCCCTGTCTTGGTTCGCTTCCTATCTTGCAGATAGGACCTACCAGGTCACCTGGAAGGGGTCTGCCTCTGCTTCTCATCCACTTGTTACGGGAGTGCCGCAGGGATCTGTACTGGGTCCTCTGCTGTTCTCCTTATACACCAGATCTCTTGGTTCAGTCATTAATTCACATGGTTTTTCCTATCATTGTTATGCAGATGACACACAACTCTTCTTTTCTTTCCCCCCCTCGGCCACACTGGTCAATGATAAGATCTCTTCCTGCCTGGCTGACATCTCCACCTGGATGGCCAGCCACCATCTGAAGCTCAACCTCAACAAAACTGAGCTGCTCTTCTTCCCGCACAAGACCTCCTTGCTTCGTGAACTCTCAATCACGGTTGATGGCACCACAGTGACTGCCTCTCACTCTGCCAAGAGCTTGGGGGTGGTCCTGGATGACCAACTGGACCTCAAGGAGCACATCAAGGCAACATCAAGGTCCTGCAGATTCCTCCTATACAACATCAGGAGGATTCGACCATACCTGACGACGCACTCCACCCAGCTGCTCGTCCAGGCTACGGTGACCTCTCGCCTTGATTACTGCAACTCTCTCCTTGCAAACCTGCCAGCTTGTGCCATACAGCCACTACAGATGATCCAGAACGCCGCTGCCCGGCTCATCTACAACCTCCCCAAATTCTCCCACGTCACTCCTCTGCTGCGATCACTTCACTGGCTACCGGTCGCTGCCAGGATCCGATTCAAAGCCCTGACCCTTGCCTACACTGCCGCCAACAGGACAGCCCCCATCTACTTGCAGGACATGACTCAATTCTATGTGCCTGCTCGACCACTCCGCTCTGCAGCAGCAGGGCGTCTTGTAACCCCTCCCACCCGCCCAAAGGGATCACAGAGCTTCTCCACCCTAGCTCCCCAGTGGTGGAACGAACTCCCCGTCCCTCTCCGAACCTCCCCCTCACTATCCATCTTCCGCCGTGGCCTGAAGACTCATCTCTTCAGACTATACCTAGAATAACCACCACCATGCTGTGTATATATATTAAAAAAAAAAAAAAAAAAAAAAAAAAAAAAAAAAAAAAAAAAAAAAAAAAAAAATACCCTTTTTTCCTTGTCACTTGTTACATGTTGCCCCATCCCTGCACTTCTTGGTAAATTGTATTTGTCCTAATACTCTAGCTTAATCTTCTGCCTAGTTTGGCTTTGCAGATGTTAGACCAGGATAGTGTTCATTGTTCTCAGCTAGAAATAGCTGTACAAAATAAGTAATTGTACCTTACTGAACCCGTGTTCAGCAGTTGTCTACGATCATGAAAATGCACTTCTTGTACGTCGCTTTGGATAAAAGCGTCTGCCAAATGAATGTAATGTAATGTAATGTAATGTAATTATCAAAAATCAGAAATTAAGGAATGCTTGTCCTGAAAGCTGAGGATGCAGTCGGGATGAAGAGCAGATTTTGAATCAGGTTCATTAAAAAAAAAAACTGACTTACACACACACTAACACACATACTGTACACACACAAACTCACACACATACCCCCCCCTCCCCACACACACTATAAAACACACACTCACACATACACATACATATTTAATGTTTAGACAAATTAATGGAAAATAGAACAATACTTGAATTTCAAGTCCATCTAATATTTCTATCTAATTGTCAAACCAATTTCAATCCTTCTTGGAATGCTGCCATACACATTCTGAACTGTGTGTAGTGAGATATTGGACCACAACCTCTTTCCAAACTCAGACTATTACTATCCATGGATGGATGGACCGCACACCCTACATTTTCTGTTGGATTTTAGATGAGAGTAATGCGAGTGGAGGTAATTTTTTAAAATTCCTCATGCCACATGAAATGTTCTGGATGCAAACACAGTATTATTGCATATTTCTCACTGTCTTCAATGATGATTTTAGCCACAAATGTTTTGGTGAATGTATGTTGATGAATACAGTTGTGTACCAACAACAGTTTATAGCTGGCTGTGTTTCATTTCTGATTGGCAGCACATTAAAGCGACACACCTCTGATTTGGCAAAGAGTAAATCGCTATTTTACTGACATACTGACAAAATGGCTTCCCACCCAATACCAAATATTTTTGTAGTGCGAAGTAGGGCTGGGTGATATGGCTAAACAATAATATTGAAAGTTTTTTTAATGCTTTTTGGCAATATACAATAAATATCTCAGCCAAATCAAGAAACAAAATAGGTATTTTTCCAAAATATACACAAAGGTTAATTTTGGAGAGTGGCTTTCCCTCTTTCCCTCTTTCCCTCTTGTTCTTGCTTTTTACTCATTTAGAGAGAAATTCTTGGTAAAACATTTAATTTATTTACCAAAAGTAATGTTCTACATTACAAAATTGAAGAATGTTATATTATATATTAATATAAAGGCAAATGTTAACTATAACTATACATTTTAAATGTGAATGTAGGGTTTTAAAATTAAATATATAGAAAATACATTAATTGGTGGCACCCCCTGTTTTTAATGTTAGTTTTTGTGGTTTAAAAGTTTGTTTATATATTTATTTATTTATGATTAGATGATCTTGAGATGAGAAATATTACACAAGCGCTAATAAACATTTCAATGTTGTGCCAAAATCCTAGTGAAAATGGTACATTAACAATCATTTGGTACAGTTAAGAACATTCTAATCACATATTTTTGAATTTGTATGGGTTTCATTAAAATCACCAGCCCTGATGGCCATTTTGTGTTCTATGCAAACTGTGAGGCTTTGTATGCATGCAGTTTTGAAAGGATAGGTCAGCATGAAATAACATGCATGGACCTGCTGGTGACTAACATTTCTGGTTAATTTAAATTCTTTAATGTCACTACATGGGAAAACCAGCTCAGATTCTCATGAAGAGTAAACAACTGATTGCAGAAGCACATCCCCTTTCCAACCCACCAAAAAAATGTGTTCATGGTGCCAGTAAATTCAGCCAACCACTCCATTGCCCAACCGCTCCCACACACAAACCGCAGGATGCCACCATTGTCCGATAATAATTCCTCAGAAAAATAATAGAGAAATGGCAACAAAAATAATAATAAACACTTCAACTGGTTGTTTTATTGTAATACAATACCAAGAGGGAAAGCCACTCTCCAAAAATCACTTTTGTGTATACTTTGGGCAAATACCTATTTTTTCTTGATTTGGCTCTGTACTACACAATTTTAGATTTGTAATCAAGCAATTCAGATGTGGTTAAACTGCACATTCCCAGCTTTTATTGAATGACATTTTTTGTACCCCATGTAGAAATGACAGCACGTTTAATAGATATGTATTGTATATTGCCAAAAAGCATTACAAATGTTTAATATTATTTTTTAGCCCTACTATTATCACCCAGCCCTACTTCGCACTACAAAAATATTTGGTATTGGGTGGGGAGCCATTTTGTCAGTATGTCAGTAAAATGGCGATTTACTCTTTGCCAAATCAGAGGTGTGTCGTTTTAATGTGCTGCCAATCATAAATGAAACAGCCAACTATAAACCGTTGTTAAGTTGGTACACAACTGTATTCATCAACATACATTCACCAAAACATTTGTGGCTAAAATCATCATTGAAGACAGTGAGGAATATGCAATAATACTGTGTTTGCATCCAGAACATTTCATGTGGCATGAGGAATTTTAAAACATTACCTCCACTAGCATTACTCTCATCTAAAATCCAACAGAAAATGTAGGGTGTGAGGTCCATCCATCCATGGATAATAATAGTCTGAGTTTGGAAAGAGGTTGTGGTCCAATATCTCACTACACACCGTTCAGAATGTGTATGGCAGCATTCCAAGAAGGATTGAAATTAGTTTGACAATTAGATATATTAGATGGACTTGAAATTCAAATATTGTTCTATTTTCTATTAATTTGTCTACACATGAAATATTTATGTATGTGTATGTGTGAGTGTGTGTTTGTTAGTGTGTGTGTGTGGGGGGGGGGGGGGGGGGGTATGTGTGTGAGTTTGTGTGTGTACACTATGTGTGTTTGAGTATGTGTTAGTGTGTGTGTAAATATACTGACCACAGTGTTCACGGACGTGTTGGCTGGTGGTTCATGATCAAAAAGTTTGCACTTTATTTGGAGTGTACTGCCCACTTTGGAGTGGAAGTGGTACTTACGTGAATGTCTAAATAGGAGTCAGCAGAGGTAGGAAGGAGGTAGCCAATTATTTTTAATCGATTAATATATATTAATATAATATATATTATGCATGAACTGAACTGTGTTCTTGGCTATAAATAGCTGCACAAAATAAGTATTGTACCTTATCAAACCTGTGTTTTGTAGTTGTTCCAATGACCATGATATGCACTTTCGTACATCGCTTTGGATAAAAGCGTCTGCTAAATAAATGTAATGTAATGTTACATAGTGAATCATATTTGAATATCAGTGAATCAGTTTGCAGAGATGTAAAGAAGTGAACCCAGACCGATGTAGCACCTGTAATGAAGACCAAAGCACTATGATAACATAGAACAATAAATCAATAAAGTAGACATATTCATTTGAAACTGAAGATTAAAGATGGAATAATATCTATTTTGACTAAATAATGCATTTGTAGTCAATATTTATGATAAAATAATTTAAATATTAGCTAAATATTAGGAACCTAATGTGATTAAAAAATGCATTTAAAGTCAGATCGTAAATGTTGGTTTTGAAAAAAAGATTTATTATATAAGCTGAAGATATATTTTTGTAATAAAGATATATTGTCTTAAACCAAGAGTTAAATAAAATAGTGTTTTAGTGATCTTTGTGTTCTGTTCTGGCACCATTTTTGATCATTCAGCAAATGCACTTTTAATTCACCTGTATTGCATATATGTTTTTTTGGATAAGAGTGTTGGGTAAATGCATGTAACGCAGTATAATTCACCCACAAATACAATAAAATGAGATGAACTGTGAGGGCTTCAGAGCTTCAGTCTCCATTCAGGTGTTCATCAGCAGTGAACCTTCAGTTGATGGACAGTTCAATGTGTGATTACAGGCAGCAGTGTGATTTCATAAGAAAAACAAAATATACACACAGGAGGCATGACTTGGTAGTTGATTATTTGATCATTCAATTCTATGAGAGACTTCATCCAGTCCTCTGTACCTGTGTACAGTGTACCAGCCTGCAGTTTGGTATCAGTGTCATAGGGGAGCACTGGAAGTCAGTGCTCCCCCAAACAGAGCATTACTCAAGCAGATATTTTTGCCCGCCCAAAAGTCGACTGCAATCACAATTTCTCCACCCATGGTTAGTGATCAAAACAATTTGAATGTGTACAGAGTTGTTCCATACTGTATCTTGTTCATGCAATGTAAATATCGTTTGCAAAGTCAAGAGAATAGGACCCCTAAAATTTAAATGCGTGCCCATCCTAAATATTCTGGTGTCAACCCTACTGCAAGTGCTAAATGAAAAGGGGAAGGGCAGTGTAATGGGTAGGGAGCTGGCTGCAAAGCAAATTTCTGAAAGAAGGATCATAAAAATGATTGACTGATTGATCATGATCCCCCAGAAATGTAAGAAAATGTCCACACACAAAAAGTTCACTTACTATTTGAACCGGCTATTGTGATTTGTTGTAATGCTGTTTGATTCCAAGATAAAGGTACAAGGCAGGAACTGCAAACAAGCAGCATTCTTTTTTGCAGAATGGGAGTGGAGTCTCACGACAACGTGTAGGTTCAAGGTCCCACAGAGCAGCAATTCCTCTGACAGGGTTTCCGCCAGTGTATTGCAAGCCCGGCGGCCCGCCTGGCCTAAGTTGACCACCCGCCGGGGCTAAGAATCGGGGAATTAAGAAAAAAAAAAAACATTTTTAATGTATTTTTAATATGTTTTTTAAACTACAGTTACAGTGGGGCGGCTCGGTTGGAAAGCTCCCCAGCGACACCTGTTGGTTTAAACGTGAACTCACTATAGGAAAACAGCAGGCCTGAGATCAGTGTTCTTTACTCTCGATGCGCGTAGTGACGTTCAACACTTGACGCTTCCAACTATCACAAGCTAACGTTACCTAGCAAGCCACCTTTTCTTATTTAGAAGGCTAAATAACCTCGTTACGAGCTGCGTTATCACTTCATCTCGTCAGTAAGTACATTCTTTTTATATTAACTTAAGCAGTGTGTGGGTCACGTTAAACTAATAGCATTAGTGTAATATTCGATACATTACATGACTTATTAATCGCCATCAAATTAACGACTTTACTTGTTTATTAATAACGTTAGAATACAAGTTTTTTGTAGAGTGCAAAAACTTTGATATTATTTATTTTAATTTAATTTAATTAATTTTGTTGTTGTTGAAAACACAGCATTCCAAGACTGTGTATTGTTGTCAGATTCTTTGTAAGACTCTGCTATGCTGTAAATAGTTGTTGATTTTTTAAAGATGTGTGTTGAATAAATGACTTATTTATAACAACATTCACATCACATAGTCATATTTTTAAATCTCCAGTCAGCTTTTAGCACTGACCTAACGTAGGGCCCTATGGAATCTGTGTTAAAGCTTTTTTAAATTCTCAATTCCGCGATTTCGTCCGTGATTCTGTTATCACATAAACTATAGGGCCCTACCTTAATCCTACCATCAGTCTGTCGCTGGCCCGCGCCGGGCCCCCGTCAAAAGATACCGGGCCTAACAGCTTTTCTGGGGGAAACCCTGTCTGAGCATATATAACATCTGATGAAAAACACGTTTTCAACATACAAAAATGCCAAGTCACACATACATAGCACTGTTGACAAGTTATTAATTAAAACCGGCAAAATCCAGGGCTGCCATTAAAAGTATTGATATCAAAATTACAAAAAGCAATATTGGCTATCTTACCCAGAAATATTACAGAAGTGCTAATAAACATTTCAGTGTTATGCTAAAAACCTAGTGAAAATGGTACGTTAAAGAACATTTACTTTAATGGGTTTATTAAAACGACCAGCCCTGATGGCCATTTTGTGTTCTATGCAATCTGTGAGGCTTTGTATGCATGCAGGTTTGCAAGGATAGGTCAGCATGAAATAACATGCATGGACCTGCTGGTGACTAACATTTCAGGTTAATTTAAATTCTTTAATGTCACTACATGGGAAAACCAGCTCAGATTCTCATGAAGAGTAAACAATTGATTGCAGAAGCATATCCCCTTTCCAACCCACCAAAAAAAAAGTGTTCATGGTGCCAGTAAATTCAGCCAACCACTCCATTGCCCAACCGCTCCCACACACAAACTGCAGGATGCCACCATTGTCCGATAATAATTCCTCAGAAAAATAATAAAGAAATGGCAACAAAAATAATAATAAACACTTCAACTGGTTGTTTTATTGTAATACAATACCAAGAGGGAAAGCCACTCTCCAAAAATCACTTTTGTGTATATTTTGGGCAAATACCTATTTTTTCTTGATTTGGCTCTGTACTACACAATTTTAGATTTGTAATCAAGCAATTCACATGTGGTTAAACTGCACATTCCCAGCTTTTATTGAATGACATTTTTTGTACCCCATGTAGAAATGACAGCACGTTTAATAGATATGCATTGTATATTGCCAAAAAGCATAAAATGATGTAGCACCTGTAATGAAGACCAAAGCTATGATAACATAGAAAAATAAATCAATAAAGTAGACATATTCATTTGAAACTGAAGATTAAAGATTGAATAATATCTATTTTGGCTAAATATTGCATTTGTAGTCAATATTTTTGATAGAATAATTTAAATATTAGCTAAATATTAGGAACCTAATGTGATTTAAAAATGCATTTAAAGTCAGATCGTAAATGTTGGTTTTGAAAAATATGATTTATTGTATAAGCTAAAGATATATTTTTGTAATAAAGATATATTGTCTTAAACCAAGAGTTAAATAAAATAGTGTTTTAGTGATCTTTGTGTTCTGGCACCATTTTTGATCATTCAGCAAATGCACTTTTACTTCACCTGTATTGCATATATGTTTTTTTGGATAAGAGTGTTGGGTAAATGCATGTAACGCAGTATAATTCACCCACAAATACAATAAAATGAGATGAACTGTGAGGGCTTCAGAGCTTCAGTCACCATTCAGGTGTTCATCAGCAGTGAGCCTTCAGCTGACCGACAGTTTAATGTGTGAATACAGGCAGCAATGTGATTTCATAAGAAAAAATTAATGTACACACAGGAGGCATGACTTGGTAGTTGATTATTTGGTCATTCAATTCTATGAGAGACTGTCCTCTGTACCTGTGTACAGTGTACCAGCCTGCAGTTTGGTATCAGTGTCATAGGGGGGCACTGGCAGTCAGTACTCCCCCAAATAGACTTTTTTGCCCCCCCCAAAAATAGACTGCAATCACAATTTCTCCACCCGTGGTTAGTGATCAAAACAATTTGAAAGTGGACAGAGTTGTTCCATACTGTATCTTGTTCATGCATTGTAAGTAACGTTTGCAAAGTCAAGAGAATAGGACCCCTAAAATTTAAATGCGTGCCCATTCTAAATACCCTGGTGTGAACCCTACAGCAAGTGCGAAATGAAGTGGGGAAGAGCAGTGTAATGGGTAGGGAGCTGGCTGCAAAGAATATTTCTGAAAGAAGGATCATAAAAATGATTGATTGATTGATCATGATTCCCCAGAAATGTAAGAAAATGTCCACACACAAAAATTTCACTTACTATTTGAACAGGCTATTGTGTTCTGTTGTAATGCTGTTAGATTCCAAGGAAAAGGTATAAGGCAGGAACTGTAAGCAATCAGTATTATTTATTCTGCAGAAGGGGTGTTTCTGTTAAAATACTGTTTGATTCCAAGATAAAGGTACAAGGCAAGAACTGCAAACAGTCAGCATTCTTTTACTGCAGAAGAGGAGTGGAGTCACACAACAAGATGTAGGTTCAAAGTCCCACAGAGGAGCATTTATAGTATTCATATAACATCACTTGGTACTTTCTGCTTGGCAAATCATCAATTGATACATTCACTGTTCTCACAAATACGGTTAATAAGGTTAGATTTACTCCTTTAGAGAAATAATAAAATTTAATTAACCCAGATTTAAGATATAAGCTATATAGTTAATTTTGAAAAGACAATTAAAAATAAAAATTTACAAAAAACATTTTTGCTAAATATTTGCAGTTTTAACAAAGACTTTAAAAAATCTGTTTTTAGTTAACTTTATTTAAAGTTATTTAAACAGGAACTCCCCATTCAGATCGAAATCTCTTTTAAAAGGGGGAACTGACATAAAACACAAAGTTAACAAACAATTTACAAACATCAAAGCAGAAATTAGACAGTATAAAACAGTAATTAAAAAATAGATCAGAGGTTAAAAGCAGGAGCATACTACATAGAGTCACAAATTGCATATTTAAAATCAGCAATTGAAAATAATTTTTCTAGATATATTCATTTGAAACTGAAGATCTAAGATTTAAAAATAATATTTATTTTGGCTAAATGTTTCATTTTTACCCAATATTTGTTTAAATAATTTACATTAAATAAATGTTAACCTTGGTTTTTATTATTTTTTTAAAAAAGCTAAATATCAGGAACCCAAGATTTAAGATATAAATAAATATATATATTTGCTAAATATTTAACTTTTAACTAAAAGATTGTTAATAAAATATACATTTAAAATTAGATCTTAAATCTTTGTTTTGAATAAAACATGATTTATTATATAAGCGAAACATATATTTTAAGTGTAAAATAAAATAGTGCTTTAGTGATCTTTACGGGCTGCTCTGGCACCATTTGTCATTGTAATTCAGTGAATGCATTTTTATTTCACCTGTATTGTATGCTAATATGGATAAGAGTATCATAATGCTTTTTTTGCTTCTTTCATGTTACCAGAATGCTGATATAAATCAAGTATTACTTTAGTTTCCAATGCTGTCCTGTTGAATTTAACACTTTTGAATGCATTTTGCAATGTGACACAAGTGGAACTAACTCCAATAGCAATTAAAACAGACACTATCTCAACTTGGAAACACGCCCACTTTACTAAAACACACCCACAAGTTTTAGGTGAATTTCTGTTGATATGATTGGTTAAAGTTGGGTTGTTCATTGTCTCACAAGAGCATAAATACATGACTCACGCCTTACAATTCACATTGCATTTTAATCAGAGCTGCACAACTGTGAAGACTCAGCAACTGAACTGCCAAGATGACCGTAAGTATGCAGCATTTGGGATTTTTTTAAAAGCCAAAAAATAGAATAACTTCATATGGGAAATAAAGCACATGGAGAAATTTGTTTGATTTTAGTAAATACAAGTGCATCTTATCATTTCTATAAACTTAACATGACATACACACAGAGGATACTTTCACAATAAATACAGTTAAAGAGGTTGTTCAGTTAATGTTCCATTGTAAATTAATAGTGTCAAAAAATGTGTCTTTTTAATGGCAAGCTTTCGGTCAAAGACCTTCGAAGACACATTTTTTGCAATACTCTCAGTGTGCCCTCTGTCCTTTATTACATTGCATGGTTTTATCTTTGGATGCACCTGAGCAGTTGTCGGATGTGCCAACGATTCTTCTACTATTCATTTACAATGGAACATTAACTGAACAACCTCTTTAACTATATTTATTGTGAAAGTATCCTTGGTCTTTGTGATGCTAGCTTTAGCCCTGCCTAATATGAGGGAGATTCCTTGCACAGTTCTGCATCACTGCTGAGAAAAAAGGTGAATTTTGATTCAACTAGGAGACTGTTGACTTTCTAATGTTTACAGCCTAAGAGAAGTTTAAGAGTCAGTGTACGCAATGTGTATTATTTTGCATGTGAGCATGTGATCACAAGAGAAAGGTTTTATGTTTTGACTATAATTTCCTTGTTTTTTCTTTCCTCTGTTTTAAACAGAATGTGGAGGTGAAAAACATGGCCTTCAAGCCAGAAATGGAACTGTGGGTCAAAGGTGTCCCCAGTAAGACTTCACGTAGGTGAGTCATTGCTGCACGTTGGGCTTTAATTTATAAGAATGCCTTCTAAAAGCAGAATTCGAGCGTACTCTCCGATCAAGACGTAGATATTACATTTGGGCAACAACCCATATTTTACGGTTTGTTAAACAAGTCTCCAATCCTGATGTGCATCTGTGTGTGAGTCATTGGTGCCTCTGTGTCCATTAGCACTGTTCGCACTCATTAAACTTCTTGCTGTCTTCATCCTTGATCATCCATCATCCATCTCTTGTGTGACTCTCTTTTGCTCCCAGATTCTCCATCAATGTGGGCACAGACGAAAAAAACATTGCGCTGTACTTTAGCGTGCACTTCAACGATTCAGCTTACCAAAACGTCATCATCATGAATTACGTCAAGGCTGGCGTCCAGGGTGAAGAAGTGAGAGTGACAGACTTCCCTTTCCATCCAGATAAGGAGTTTGAGGTGAGGCCTCGGACAGGGAGACACTGAGTCACTAAAAGGAGACTTCCTCCAGTCCTCTGTACCTGTGTACAATGGACCAGTCTGCAATTTGCTATCAGTGTCATAGGGGGGCACTGGCAGTCAATGCAGTCTTCTAACCTAAAGGTCACAGGTTCAATTCCCTGGTAGGACATTGCTATTGTACCCTTGTACTGCCTTGCTTAAGTACAATTGGACACAATTAAAATGCTATTTTAAAAAGTCGCTCTGGATAAGAGCATCTGCTAAATTCCTGTAATATGTTCAGATGAGAGAGTTCACCCAGAAATCTTCAGCCACCATTCTCAGAAAATTTACCCTTCAAAATCCTTTCTACCCTTCGGGCAGAAATATTGTATTGGAATATTCCAGTCAAATCATTCCACTCTTCCTTCATTCCTTCAATGTTCTTTATCCAAGACCAATTATGTAAAATATGTTTTTATAGCAATGGAAATAAATATCAGTAATATAAATTAAGATCAAGTCCTGCATCAAATAGATTTGAGATTTATTTATTCTAAGATCACTCATTATTTCATTGTCTTTCACTGCAGTCGTAGTGTGTTCTGTGTGAACTGGACTGTGTTAACTTTCTTCTTTGGTAACTTATCTCTCCTGCTTCTCTACCCAGCCCCATTTTAACTGTTCATATCTCTCCTTCTCTCTTCCAGGTGACCATTACCTTCGACGACAAATTTCACATTAAACTGCCAGGTGACCAAATGGTGATATTCCCCGACAATCTGGCTGCCACGCCATATAATAAAATTTGGGTTGACGGAGAGGTCAAGGTCCGTGGCATAAGTATAAAATAAAGACCAACCAGGAGGTGCGGAACATCCCCTTTCTGGCTCCTGATTGGCTGTTCTGCTTCGGCTTCCCGCCACCTTCCTACAGCTGCGCTATGGCTGCACTTTGTCCCTCCCAGACATCAGTGCCTTTAATCTTGTGCTTCTCTGCAACATTTAACAGACCCCCTCTGGCATCTGTCCAAACTCACGGAGTGTGAGAATCAGTACAGCTTCAATAATAAATCTCTATCATGAGCAAATCTCATCATGGTGTCTGTGTGTGGCTGTTCATTGGGGGGTGGGGGGCTCCAGTTCTTTCCACAGATCTTGTGTGTGAACATATTTTAAGGGTCACAAATTCACTGTTCAGTCAGAACTTGGTGAACATATTCTGTAGTACTTTCTAGGCTAGTCGGTGGTGTTTCTAATGGAAAGTTAATACTGATTAATCTTCACTCGTTTTCCATTGACCCAGCTGGATGTTCTCTGGAGAGATTTGGGTCAGGTTTCTTGATAAAAAGAGCAGTCTTGTTAGACCAGAGACCTGAACTTGCAACCTCAAATTCCATGACCAGTAGTCAGACAAACATGCACAGAAACAGAATGATTGGGTTTTTGTGATGTGATGAAAAGTCATGTAGAAACCAACGGCCTCTCTGGGGCTGAATTGAAGTGACTTGCCGAGTATCAGCTGCACAAAATCTCCCTCTCACTGACCCACAAACAATAATGAGCTGGTCCCAGAAGGCCGGGGTGGGAATGAAAGTTGATCAAACTACCAGATGGGGGGGCGGGGAGCTCTGTCCAGGTAACTATAGGCAGTCATGACGGGCAAATCAGCCACTGTGGGTCTGTCACAGTCATGTGGCATACGCTGGATTTTGTCTACACTAACATGTGATCAGTTAATTACTGAATAATTACTCAGCAATTGCTTAAAAATGACAAATAACTAAAATTTAAATGATCAGCAAGGAATCCATCATTATTCAACCTCCACCAATGAGATCTGTCACAAAGGGACGACATTTATTCCACCTCTAATTAGAATTAGATTCAAATTAGAATCCATATTCCCAGGTGAGATGACATGCAGAGAAGCCTGTCTTACAGTGCATCCTTTAAATGAAATAGCAAAGTTTTCACATTGTGGCAGCCTTCGTCTTGTGTACCTTAATAACAGTTTAAGAAACCAAGATGTTGCCAAATTTATTAAAGGAAGCCTGGTTCTCCTATCAGACTCAAAGTGGGTCATCCTGCTCTTGGAGAGAGTGCTTTCAGCATCTGAGCCGCTCAGAAGAAGTCATTCTGGGTTTACAAGACATACTCTGGAAAATATATTCATTTATAACTAAATAAATTTGGTAGATGTTGTTGAGGACTCTTTCCAAGTCTTTGAATTATGTTTCTAAATTCCATATTTATATGTTTAAAAAATGAGTTTACACACACACAGACATTGAGGTGAATGAGAAGACAGGGAGGGACAGAGGACCAATGAGAACACAGAGAGGCTCTGCAGTGATTGGGCTGTGGCTCTGCGGGTGCTGATGTCACACCACTGCTCTTTGCTCTGCTGCATTTCACTAAAAGCACCACTAGATGTCAGCCTTGACTCATGATTACTCAGTGATGCTTACCTCTGCATTTACCACCATGGTTCGTGGATTTTGTTCTCACACTTTGGGCTGTATTTTAATGATCTAAGCGCACAGTCTAAAGCGCATGGGGCAAGTGCATTTAGGGTGTGTCCAAATCCACTTTTGCTAGTTTAACGGCGGATAATCTGAGCGCAAAGTAAGGCGCATGGTTCAAGGGGGTTGTGCTTCATCTCTTAATTAATCATAGGTGTGTTTCGGGCGTAACATGAAATAAACCAATCAGAGTGTCATCTCCCATTCCCTTTAAAAGCCAGGTGCGCTTGCACCTTGGCGGATTGCTATGATAATGGCAGATTTGCCAAGTAGTAGGAAAGAAATTCTGATAAATATTATGACTAACCATTACGACATGCATTTTTTAAAAATATCGCGCGATGTACGCCGATGTAGGCGCATATTACTATCTTAATAATGCGCCCTTAAAATAACAGTAAAATACTGCGACACTGACTTAAGACCAGGTTTTTTTTGGTCAATCGTGCAATCGCTTTCAAGATAGCACTGCGCCAACAATGCGCCTCACCACACCTCATTATAAGAGCAACACACCCATGGGCGCTCAGACGGGCACAAGTACACTTGCTATTTAAACAACGTGAGCGCTGGATGGGATGACAACTGCGTCGGTCTGAAACTAGTAAAGACACTTGCATTGCGCTTGGCGCCGCTTTGTGCCGGGTCTAAGATAGAGCCCTTCATTACATTACATTAAATTACATTACAGGCATTTGGCAGACGCTCTTATCCAGAGCGACGTACAACAAAGTGTATAACCATAACCAGGAACAAGTATGATGAAACCCCTAGAGAGAAGTACCGGTCCAAGTACAGGGAACAACCGCATAGTTCAACTTGGACCCTGATGGTTAAACTGATTAACACTAACAACGAGAACGGCAACAACGCAATCTATAAAAATAAATAAAAATACAAGCAGTTCATGTTTGATAGAGAAACCGCAGTCCTACTGAACAGCTGATTCAACTTTAATATTAACCACTTCATTAAATCATTATTTTCATTACTCTGGCACTGCTTTTTAACCAGGCTCTCATTCTGTAGCTAAAAGTAATGGCCCAAAAGGTGGAAGCATCAATGCACAGTTACATTACAAGAGTGTTGGACCATCATGTACATGAGAACAGCGTATATCTGCTATGGAGTCTACCTGTATCTGCTGTTCTTCAGCAGGGATGCGGTACCATTCTTCCACGAGAGTCAAATCAGACACTTTTCAAGAATCTCCCATAAATGCTAAGCCCCCCCACCCACTGGACTTGTCCTTCACAGTGTCACTCTCCTTCCTCTCTGGCCTACGAGCCTCCTCCATCAGATCTCTGCAGCTCCTCCAGAACGCTGCTGCCTGTCTGATCTACAGCCTCCCCAGACTCAGCCATGTCACCCCCCTTCTCATCTCCCTCCACTGGCTCCCTACAATATATCAGCTCATCAAACTCAAAACTGGTGTTACCCTGGGGTCCCAGCTCCAGGGAGTCCATGGGGCGGGGCCCTTTGCTGGCTGCTGGCCTGGTGGGTTTGTGGCCAAGATCTGTTCTGTCATTTGTTGGTCAGGTTTGAGTCATGTTTGAGTCATGTTAACAGTTTGTGGCTTTTCAGGGCAAGAAAACAGAGAATCACTCTCACGTAATAATTCATGAGAAAAAAAAGGAAAGGAGTATGAAAAACATTTATGAAAATGTTTCGGCAGGTTGTTGTGATGTGTTGTAGTACAATGGAAACAGAACTCCACACTACAAAAATCACCTTCTTGTGTCAACGAATGCGCCCAAAAAATGATTCATCTTTTAAACGTTCGAAAGAGCTTGACATTTCCTCATACTTTGTGAAGTCTGAGGTCAGTCGTTCAGAGCTATTCTACATATCTGTTGAGAATAAAGTACATGCAGTAGAACCACCAACAACCAAGGGAATGAGAAGTGAATATGCAATATGAAGACAAAAATATGCACTCCTAGAATTCCCTTATGCATTCCTTCTCCCTTATTAAGGAATTTGTGGTCTGATTACATAACCCCAAACACAGTGACAAAGTAAAAAATAAAAGAAATGATCAGTGATCAGTGTTGTGTGGGGATGAGCAAAACAACCTGTTTTCATTGAATTTTTACGCACAATGCAAAACTGCAACATGATAAACAACCTGGCAGTTTAACAACTCATCCAAAATGGAGCCTCTCCTACAGTGCAGTGACCCAATCACAGCACAAGCACAAGAAAAGCACATTATTTAAGTTTGCAGATGATGGCCCAGTTAATAGTTTAGAATCTACAGAAGTAATCCAAGAAGATTTAAATAAAGTCCCAAAGTGTGCAGAAACATGGCAAATGAAATTCAGTATAGCTAAATGTAAAGTTCTACATGTGGGAATGAAAAAATCAGGCAGGATTTCTTCATGGGGGAAACAAAATTGGAATGTGCAACAAAGGTAATGTAATAAGAATCTAAAAATAAGGATCTAAAAAGGTAGAGACAATCCTCTCATGGGAGACATTGGTTTTGATGATTGTTCTGGGTCAGGGCTGCCCAGCCCTGTTCCTGGAGATCTACCCTCCTGTAGGTTTTCATTTAAACCCTTACAAAGCCACATCCCATTCAACAGCTAGAGATCTCCGTCAGTGGGTTTACATGATGTCTGAAAAAGTCGATCTATTGTTTTAGTCCGGCTAAAACTGGACTTTTAAAAATCATGTAAACATTGTAGTCCGACTGAAATCGTATGAAGTCTATTTTTTCAGAGTCGGACTAACATGCCTGGATAATGCAGTTGGGGGTCGATTTACTACGGCATGTATACGCTTCAATAGGCCAAAAATTGGCCTAGGCATTCTGCGCATGTTACATAATTTAGATTTATTTATTTATTTATTTAACCACTATTTAACCAGGAAAACCCCATTGAGATTTAAATCTCTTTTGCAAGGGGGACCTGATATGAAACACAAAGTTGCCCAACAAGACTTACACCTAACAAAATGTACAAACATCAAATGTGGAATGAGTCAGAGGTATAACAATAATTAAAAGTAGAGAAGATTTTAAAAGAGGTTAAAAGCAGGAGCATACTTCGGTCACAGAGTCATGAATTGCAAGTTTAAAGTCCACAATTGAAATTAATTTGTCAAGTTTAAAATTCTTTTGCAGATTGTTCCAGCTGTAAGGTGCAAAATATCTGAAACCCATCTTCCTTAATTCAGTAGAGGGACTTTAAAGAGTATCACGTCCCTAGAGCGGAGGTGATAACTATGTGAATTTCTAATTAGCAGACAGCTGAGGTAGGAAGGGAGTAGACCAATTATTGTTGTAGATGAATATGTACCAGTGGGTCAATCTGCGCAGATGTAAGATGTAAAGAAGTTAACCCAGACCAGGCATGTAAAGCAGAAGAGGAAGCATGCATAGCAACTATATGCTCACAGTGGCCAAGCGAAATCGATAACGTTTCAGAAAATATATAACTTTAAAAGATTTAATTCAATCTTCTACTGGGACTTCTGCCGGAAACATTCCACCATTATCCCGGTGGCCAAGGTTAAGAAACCCCAGTATCACAGACAGATCCTCAGGAAGGCTAATTCTCTTATTGACTGTCCTGACCACCCACTACAAGAGGAGTTTGTGCTCCTGCCCTCTGGCCTCTGAGTCAGGGTGCCTTCCATAAAGACAAAGAGGCGCTAAGACTCCTTTGTTTCCAATAGCTAAGATGAATGCAACTAGGATTTTATTATTGAGTCTATGACACTTGTTTTATATGTCTTTCAGGTACACTGTTGTATTGCCATTGTATTTGTAGCTGGCTGTAAATAAAGTTTCCCACAGAAGGAAAATAAATAAGATTCATTGATTGCTAATGATTCCCAAGAAAAATAAAGAAATGGCTATGGAAAGTATTTAAGTTAATATTTGCACAGGTTATCGCATTCTGTTGTAATACAGTTAGATCCCAAGGAATGAGTATGAGGCAGAATCTGTAAGCAATCAGTATTATTCATTCTGCAAAAGGGGTGTTTCTGTTGCAATACTGTTAGATTCCAAGGAATTTGTAATGCTGTTAGAGGAATGAGTACGAGGCATGAACTGCAAACAATCAGTATTCTTTTATTCTGCAGAAGGGGAGTTGGGTCACACAACAAGATGTAGGTTCAAAGCCCCACAGAAGAGCATTAATAACATTCATATAACATCACTTGGCAAAACGTAATTTGATACATTCACTGTTCTCACAAATACAGTTAATAAGGTTTTATTTACTGCTGTAGAGAGAGCGAAAGCCTGGTACCTTGGTTATTTAAACTACAATGTTAGTATTTATGAAATATACATAATACTGATCCGTTATTTTGTTAGTAGAAATGTACACACACACACACACACACACACACAGACACACGTATATTACATATATACATATAGATGGGTGAAAAATTAATGGAAAAGCCAGGTTAAATGTTAAAACTTGGTTTTAATAAAAACCAAGACTTAAGATATAAGCTATATATTTAATTTTGAAAAAAAAAAAATTAAAAATATGTATTTACAAAAATATATATATTTTTCGCTAAATATTTGCATTTTTAACAAAACCTTGTGATAAAATACATTTTTAAAATCAGTTTTGTTTTAGTTAATTTATTTAACCAGTACCTCCCCATTCAGATCGAAATCTCTTTTGAAAGGGGGTACTGACATAAAACAAAAAGTTTTGCAACAACACAGTTAACAAACAATTTACAAACATCAAATCTGAAATGAGACAGTATGAAAGAGTAATTTTAAAAATAGAGCAGAGGTTAAAAGCAGGAGCATACTTCATAGAGTCACATTACATTACATTACATTACAGGCATTTAGCAGACGCTCTTATCCAGAGCGACTTACACAACTATTTTACATAGCATTTTACATTGTATCCATTTATACAGCTGGATATATACTGAAGCAATGCAGGTTAAGTACCTTGCTCAAGGGTACAACGGCAGTGTCCTACCCGGGAATCGAACCTGCGA
Source organism: Anguilla anguilla (assembly GCF_013347855.1). Taxonomy (NCBI): domain Eukaryota; kingdom Metazoa; phylum Chordata; class Actinopteri; order Anguilliformes; family Anguillidae; genus Anguilla; species Anguilla anguilla. The sequence goes on along the minus strand of NC_049208.1, from coordinate 4,187,952 downwards.
CCTTTCGGTTACAAGTCTAGTTCCTTACCCACTGTGCTACACTCCGTCACACATTGCATATTTAAAATCAGCAATTGAAAATCATTTTTCTAGATATATTCATTTGAAACTGAAGATTTAAGATTTAAAAAATAATATTTATTTTGGTTAAATGTTGCATTTTTACCCAATATTTATGTTTAAATAATTTACATGAAATGAATGTTAACCTTGGTTTTTATTATTTTTTCAAAAAGCTAAATATCAGGAACCCAAGATTTAAGATATAAATAAATATATATATTTGCTAAATATTTAACTTGTTAATAAAATATACATTTAAAATTAGATCTTACATCTTTATTTTAAATAAAACATGATTTATTATATAAGCGAAACATATTTTAAAATAATATATATTGTTTTAATCCAAGTGTAAAATAAAATAGTGTTTTAGTGATCTTTACGGGCTGCTCTGGCACCATTTTCATTGTAATTCAGTGAATGCACTTTTATTTCACCTTTATTGTGTGCTAATATGGATGAGAGTATTGGGTAAATGCATGTAAAGCAGTAGGATTCACCCACAAATGCAATAAAATGAGATGAACTGTGAGGGCTTCAGAGCTTCAGTCTCCATTCAGGTGTTCATCAGCAGGGAACCTTCGGCTGACGGACAGTTTAATGTGTTAATACAGGCAGCAGTGTGATTTCATTATTTTTTTATGTTTTTACTTAACCTTTATATACCCAGGGTTGGTTCGCTGAGCATGGATGCTCTTTTGCAGCAACGCCTTGCTCCACACTCATACTCACACACTCAAATTAAATGTACACACAGGAGGTATGACTTGGTAGTTGATTATTTGAACATTCAATCCTATGAGAGACTTCATCCAGTCCTCTGTACCTGTGTACAGTGTACCAGCCTGCAGTTTGGTATCAGTGTCTTTGGGTGGGCACTGGCAGTCAGTGCCCCCCCAAATAGACACTTTTGCCCCCCCAAAAATCGACTGCAATCACAATTTCTCCACCTGTGTTTGGTGATAAAACTATTTGAATGTGTACAGAGTTGTTTCGTATCTCGTTCATGCAATGTAAATAACATTTGCAAAGTCAAGAGTATAGGACTCCTTAAACTTAAATGCCTGTCCGCCCTAAATACCCTGGTGCCAACCCTACAGCAAGTGCGAAATGAAGCCGGGAAGAACATTATAATGGGTAAGGAGCTGGCTGCAAAGAATATTTCTGAAAGGAGGCCAATAAAAATGATTGATTGATTGATTGATTGATTGATCATGATTCCCCAGAAATTTAAGAAAATGTCCACACAAAAAAATTTAACTTAATATTTGAACAGGTTATTTTGTTCTATTGTAATGCTGTTAGATTCCAAGGAAAAGATATGAGGCAGGAACTGTAAGCAATCAGTATTATTTATTCTACAGAAGGGGTGTTTCTGTTAAAATACTGTTTGATTCCAAGATAAAGGTGCAAGGCAGAAACTGCAAACAATCAGCATTCTTTTTCTGTAGAAGAGGAGTGGAGTCACACAACAAGATGTAAGTTCAAAGTCCCACAGAGGAGCATTTATAACATTCATATAACAACACTTGGTACTTTCTGCTTGGCAAATCAATTGATACATTCACTGTTCTCACAAATACGGTTAATAAGGTTAGATTTACTGCTTTAGAGCGAGAGAAAGCCTGGTACCCCTCTTATTTAAACTACAATGTTAGTATTTATGAAATATGTATAATACTAATTAGTTATGTCATTAATAAAAGTGTAGAGACACACACACACACCCACACACAGTGTTTCTGCCTCGTAACTTAATCAAACATTATTCCAACAGAAACTCCCGATCTGCAGAATAAATAATACTGATTGCTTACAGTTCCTGCTTATTATGAGTAAGTGATAACAGTAATTCATGTGTAAATGTAGGCTATGACAGACATGCATGTACATACAGTAAATGCATGCAAACACACATAGCCTATACTCTGAAAGAAACACATAGGCATGAATTCAATCATTTTCCCTTTACCATGAATAGAAATACAAAGAAAGAGAATGTCATATTTTTGAATGGAAGTATTTTTAATGGCCTGTTGTACACAACAGACATACTGATTGTTTGTATGTCGGTAGAGGATCATTAGGGTCTGCTAACATTCATTTAAAAATGTGGCTTTGCAGGATAGCTACAGTAGCCTAGCTAAAAACTAGTTATCAGTACAGTACAACTAGTTATCTATACTACTGGTGTAACGTTACATATTGGACCAAATCCCAACGCAGATTTTGGAGTTTAATTTCGGAGTCATCATTATCTGTACTAACGGTATACCCTCAGTCTGTGTCATACATATGCAAGACCACGGCATGCATTCAAAACATGTTACAATGCAATTTCTCATGCATTTAGTTTCCAGTGAGACCACAACTGTGCTGAATTATAATGTATTCTTGTGAGGTGAAGAAAGCTGTCTGCTGGGAAATAGTGACTTTCTCAAACAGGTGATCGATCACTGGCCACACCTTTGTCTCCAGAGAGAATATAAGGCCAGGTGCACAGAGAGAGGGGCATTCAGAATACCTCTGATCTTCAGCTCTACACCAGCCTGAGACCTCCACCTGTGACCACACCCAGCCACCTACCTGAGCAGGTGAGATCAAGTGCAGGAAAGCCTGTCTTACAGCGTGTCCTTTTAATGACATGGCAAAGAATTCACTGAGTGGTGGAAAAAGATCACTTTTTTTGTTATGAATGTTGTGCAGTTGAAGTGTGTATTTAACAATTGTGTATGTGAAACAACGTGGTAAGTTTCAAAGTTGTAATATTTGAAGTGACTTATGAACTATATATTTAACAAATATGAAAATATCAATTTAAAAAATTTAGGGTGTTTCATTTTTCTGCATAATACATGCTTGCATATTGAATCCCTGAAAGAGGACAGTCAGCAGGGGAAACCGAGACAGGTACAATAAGAGCGGCACCATGCAGGAATTACCAAGGGGAATAAACTGAGCTTTTATTTTGAAACCAGGGATGAGCAAATTAGAAAAGCTAAGAGGAAAGAAGATTTTTTTAAAATACTTGTTGCTCACAACTGAGCCGAACTACAGGTAAAACAGTCCCATCTCTTCAGGTGAGCTCAATGAAGACATTTCAACACCAGTTAGGGTAGCCAGATAGGGGCAGAGCCAGCAGTGGGAAGTGTACTGTACTGTAATTGAAAAATGTCCGGACAAGATTAGTTTCACCAGGGGAGGTCAGGTAATGTAATTTTCACCAGGGTAATTCAGTAATTTTATTCATGTCCGGAACGACTATGTCAGTGATTTTGACCGGGCACGCGAATAGCAATTCCGGCTGAAATAACCTACTGTTTTTCAGCGAACTCCGAGATCCTCTGATAATTCTATTACCGTCCGGATCGACATGTCAGTATTTGATGCGGATTAGAATGATTTTGGGTGGCAGACCTGCTTGCGTATCTCATCCCAAATTTTGTGGTTGTGGGTTGATTGCTCAAATTGGCGTTGGAAGCACGGTCCCCCCCACACTGATACGAGTCTCTTCTCGAGCCCAGTGTCGAGTCTTTCATAATATATAACGTTATATATAGTTATTTTAGCTGTACTATAACGTTATGCGTGCGTTGTGTTGTGTTTTGTGTTTTTTTTCCAGTAGGCGGGAATAGAGTGTGACGAATTCAGCCAAACAGACATGCCCCTCAGTCATTTTGGGGAGTAATTCTTATTCCATGCAGATCAGCCATTAAAATCACTGGTGCTATGATTAAAAAATACATTACCGATGTTGTCGGGCAATGCTAATCTCGTCCGCACAGGGCTACTGTCTCCCTCTCACACACAAGCAACACATGCACTCACAAACACACACACATGCACACACACAGACATTTATTCCCTTTCTGTATTTGTGTATTTGTTAATGTGTATATATGTATTTATTTGTGTGTGTATATGTACATTTATGTATTGCATGTAAGTGTTTGTGTATATGTAGTTGTAGTTAAGTCTCTCTCTCTCTCTCAGATGGGGAACACCATTCATGTGTCCAATGCGACGGCAAGGACCCTGTGGGTCTGCTCCAGCGTGACGTCGATCCCAAGGGATGCCTTGACTAAGAAAAACTCTTCCGGGGGCTTGATACTCAAAGAAAATCCTAATGTAAAATGTTCGCAGATCCCTCCAAAAAGTTACGCCAGCTTTTCCTCAGATCAGCCAATGTATGCCATCGTGTTTTACGAGGACCCTCCGCTGATTATAGACGACACCTATGTTGACTCTGATTACTCTGTTGTTTACAGTGATGTTTGGAAATGCATGCTCTCAAACGCTGGTGTCATTTCAGTGGATTAGCCTGAAAGACACAGCCAGTGTTACCATGCTGTACCACACTGTGCAAAAGCTGAAGATCTTTCAGTGGCTGAAAGACTTCCACTTTTATCACAGCAGACTTGATTGGCATTTGATGAATGGTGTTCAAATGTCTGTAAACCTTTCATCTTTTGTTCTGCTGCTTAATAAACTGAAGCAATCACAAAACCATCTTGTCCTTCTCATGTTCATTTCACAGTCCTGACCTGCCTTCAGTAAGGAAATCTGGAGAAAACTTTGTTTCTTTGTAAAAAGTTGTTGCAGCATTTCAAATTAAAAGTGGTATTTTTTTACAACAAAGTTGATTTAATCAAGAATGATGTGACAACGGAAAGAACAAATATGCCAAGTATTGTTTATAAACGTTGTATTACTTATGTTTCATCATTCTGTGTAAAATATTTTTAAATACATTATTAAATAGTTTCACATAAAGAACCAAAGGAAATAAATACTATGACAGGAAGCCTAAGTTCTAATGCTTTTTTATCCAATAAGCAAGTTTTCATACTTCCCACCACAGGAGGATTAGGTATTGGCTGGGAAACCATTGTGTCTTATTCATGTTTCCGCTTATTACTTAAGAAAAAACGTTGATGTCCACCATCATCTTGTGCCTTAATAACAGCTTAAGAAAGCAGGTGGTTGTGTGAAATAATTAAATTAATCCTGTTCTCTCATCAGACTCACAGTGGGGCATCTTGCCCCTGGAGTGAGTGCTTTCTGTATCTGAGCCACCCAAACAAAGTCATTCTGGGTTTATCTCTGAAAAATATATTAATTTATAAATAAATATTTCTATGAATTATGTTTGTAATTTCTACATTTAAAAAATGTGTTCAAAAAATTAGATACCACACATGTAGACATTCGGGTCAGTGAGAAAACAGGGAGGGGCAGAGGGCATAGAGGGGCTCTGCAGTGATTGGCCCATGGTTCTGTGGCTGCTGATGTCACACCATTACTCTTTCCCCTGCTGCATTTCACTGAAAGTGCCACTAGATGTCAGCATTGACTCACCGTCCCTCAGTGCTTATTGCCTCTGGATTCACCACCTTGGTTCTCCTTTTTTTTTGTCACACTTGAAGAAAAACAGATTCTTTCTGTACAAAATTCAGAAAATCCACCACTTCCTCCCCACCTACTCAACCCAGCTCTTAGTCCAGGTGCTGATCATTTCCCATCTGGACTGCTGCCACTCCCTCCTTCCTGGCCTACCAGCCTCCTCCATCAGACCTCTGCAGCTCCTCCAGAACACTGCTGCTTGTCTGATATACTGGGCCAAGTGACTTGAAAGAATTGAGGAAATATTGGGTAGCATTGCTTTGGAATACATGTTATTAAATTTCGGTGAGGTAAGATAGCCTATATTGTTTGTAGTACCGTAACTTGGCGTCATTTTGATATCAATACTTTTAATGGCAGGCCTGGATTTTGGCAGTCTGAATGAATGAGTTATAGACGGTGTATGTTTTGTATGTGTGAGTAACTTGGCATTTTTGTACGTTGAAAACTTGTTTTTTATGAGATGAAGTATACAATGCACACAGACGGCGTCTACACACACAAAGTGTGTATTTTTTGGGGTGTGGATTGATGTCTTATTATAGCATTACAACACAACACTGCCCCTGATATGAACTTCTGCTTTTCTTTTCGCCTTGCTTAAAGATCAAACGCAGCCCTACTCTTAACCCAGACTCCCTGCTCCCACTTCCTCATGATGGTGAACCAAAAAAATGTCAAAAGCTCTTACTCAAACTTAACACCATGGGTACAATACTTTTATGTGTTCGGCTTTTGAAGAACCCCAGGTAACAAACCAAAACAGCTGATGGGTATGTATTCACTTACCACATAATAGGACTTCTGGCATACCTACATAACATAATGTGTAACACTAACATGTAATTTCATCTATTCATCTAAGAGAGATGAATAAACAGCCCCCACGAACACCGGCTATTATTAACGGCAACTTTGATTGCTTGAGCAAAATCAGCAGGTTGCTGGTCAGCAGCTAAGCTAGGATTGAATATTTCCCACATAACGTTTTATTCAGCGGCGACTGGTCAGCACAATTACCACAATTTTCATCCTCACCACCCCTGTTAAAAATACAATATTTTGAGGCATAAAGCCTCAATAACAAATTTTCAGCGTGCATACTCAAAAACATGTTTTTTTTAATGCAGGAGAAACAATACTTGTCCTTTCATGCAAGCCTAACAAACTATACACCTTTTGAAATGTATTTTAATTGGTTAAAAGACTTTTCAGTTGTCACCATAATATCTTATCTTTAAGATATAATATCTTTAATATAAGATCTTTAACCAACAGGGTCCAAGTTAAACAATTACTCTGATCACCTGGTGGCATCTGGGGTGAAGAAGTGAGGGATGCACACTTCTCTTTACAGCCGGGGCAGGAGTTTGAGGTGAAGTCCTCTGTAACAGGGGGCAATGGGGGAAAATGCGCCCACAAATAGGTACTTGTGTCCCCCGTCCCCTCCCCCGTCCCGCCGTGATCAAAATATCTCCACCCCTGGTTTTCGATCTAAATAATTTGAATGTGCACAGAGAAATACAGTACGCTCCCAGCAGAGATTCTTCTGAAATATTCCAGTCAAATCATTCCACTCTTCCTTCATTCCTTCAATTATGTTCTTTATGCAAGACAAATTATGTACAATATATTTTTTATAGCAATGGAAATAAATATCAATAATATAAATGAAGATCAAATCCATTTATAAATGCAGTCCATTTAATCCTGCATCATATAGATATGATATTTATTTATTCTTAGATCACTTGTAATTTAATGGTTTTGTGTCGTAGTGTGTTCTTCGGTACTTTATGTGAAACTATGGGTAGGAGAAGTGTGGTAATCTCTACATTGTGAAACCAAAACGCCAAAATGCCCTTAAAAAAAAAGCTGAGAATGTTCTCTTTAACCAGCCAGCCAGTGGCAAGATATTATAGTGACAACTGAAAAGTCTTTTAACCAATTAAAGTACATTTCAAAAGGTGTATGGTTTGTTAGGCTTGCATGAAAGGACACATATTGTTTCTCCTGCATTAAAAAAAAAAAAATGTTTTTGAATATGCATGCTAAATATTTTATACACAGGCAAGATTAGTTATTGAGGCTTTATGTCTCAAATGTTGTTTTTTAACAGGGGGGTGGGTATGAAAATTGTGTTAATCTATGGCAAGCTGTTTTAGCTTTAATTCATTTCTAGAGGATAACGCAAATTCAAATTCTAACTAGTTAGAATGCAAATACTTGATATCAGAAATTCAATTGTTACTAGTTATAATGTGTATTTCGGATATCAGAAATTCGATTTTAAATAGTTAAAATGCATATTATTGATATTGGAAATTAAATTTTAACTAGTTAAAATTCCAATTCTTGATATCGGAAATTCTATTTTAACTAGTCAGATTGAAAATGTTTTTCTCGTTAATTTCAATGGGAGTTGGAATTTGACCTATATAAAATGCCAATTTCTGATATCATAAAATCTATTACTGATATCAACAATATAATTTCAACTAGTTAAAATTGCAATTGAATTTCACTGTTGTGCAACACAGTTCACAAACATGTTACTAACATCAACTCACGAATGAGACAGCAGGAAACATTACTTTAAAAGAAGAGAACAGGTTAAAAGCAGGATCATACTTCATAGAGCCATGAATTACATGTTTAAAAACAATTGAAAGTAAATTTTCTAGTTTTTTTTTCTTTTGCAGTTTGCTCAAACTATAAGGGGCAAAATATCTTAAGCCCAGGGGTTAAATTGGGATTTGGGAGGTGGGTGGACCCTGAAATCCGGTGGCAGGTGGGTGAAAAAAGGTACAAACCAATGAATGTCTCAGCTCAAAATAGTTGTATCTTTAATGTATTGTGCACATAATTGTAACTAAGGGAAACAATGTTTTAAAAAGAATGTACACTATTGATGCAAGCTTTTACATAATATATTTCAAGTTTATTGAGTGTCATTAATGCTGAGAATTTTTTTTACCCATGAAAATAACCAATCATCCTCCTCTTGTCCTCACTTTCTTCCTCCTTTATCCATCTTTCTTAAACTGGTGAGGTGCAAAATTTTCCTTTGAAGTAATCATTGATCTCAAACTGTTTTCATTCATTTTCAGTGATTAACAAGCATGCAAACATCTGACTAATCAATTGGAAAGGGACACAGCTTCTTCACATTGTGTTAGGGAGATTAAATGATAAATGTGATTTAGAAAAATCAGTTTTAATCACTAAGCAGCGGCGGAATCTTCCCCTGATTTTCTTTGAGTATCAATACATCTAATCTACAAAATAGGCCACTTAATACTATCATATAATTATAGCCAGCTCTCTCCAAATAGGCAGTTTTAGCAAGTAGCCTAGGCCTTATAGCCTACATTTATTTTAATTTGCAGTACAAAATTGTGCACGTTTTTAATCAAAATTATTTGCGGATACATGCACTTCTTTCTCCGCACTCGTATTCATGGCAAATATCTGCAATGCGTAGATTGTAAACAAAATTGAAGTGCAGGTTTTGTTTTTGCTGGTTATCCTGAAAGCTAACACGGTAGATAACAGACTGTTGTATCTTGTTTGTTAAGTGGAGGCTACTTGGTGATTAAAACGGATTTTTAATGGATAAATTGAATTTATGATTTAATCCCCCTAACACGGTATGTAGACGCTGTGTGTTAGGCTACTTGCGATTTGATTAATCCGATCATTGGCACGTTTGATTATAAAGGAAAATTGCTAATGAAAACAGGTTGAGATCAATGATTAGTTTACAGGAAAGTTTTGCGCCCCACCGATTTTCAGCTCACCAGTCGCCGCTGAATAAAACGTTATGTGGGAAATATTCAATCCTAGCTTAGCTGCTGACCAGCAACCTGCTGATTTTGCTCAAGCAATCAAAGTTGCCGTTAATAATAGCCGGTGTTCGTGGGGGCTGTTTATTCATCTCTCTTTAAAATGTTGCATAGATGAAATTACATGTTAGTGTTACACATTATGTTATGTAGGTATGCCAGAAGTCCTATTATGAGGTGAGTGAATACATACCCATCAGCTGTTTTGGTTTGTTACCTGGGGTTCTTCAAAAGCCGAACACATAAAAGTATTGTACCCATGGTGTTAAGTTTGAGTAAGAGCTTTTGACATTTTTTTGGTTCACCATCATGAGGAAGTGGGAGCAGGGAGTCGGGGTTAAGAGTAGGGCTGCGTTTGATCTTTAAGCAAGGGGAAAAGAAAAGCAGAAGTTCATATCAGGGGCAGTGTTGTGTTGTAATACCATAGTAAGACATCAATCCACACCCCAAAATAAAATCTTTGTGTGTGTAGACGCCGTCTGTGTGCATTGTATACTTCATAACCTTTGGACAATGGCATGTTTTTTTCTGGATTTGGCTCTGTACTCAATTTTAGATTTTCATTCAAACAATTCACATTTGGTTAAAGATCACGTTCTCTGCTTTTATTTAAGGGCATTCATATACGTTTAGGTTTCACAATGTAGAGATTACCACAATTTTCATACTCACCACCCCTGTTAAAAATACAACATTTTGAGGCATAAAGCCTCAATAACAAATTTTCAGCGTGCATACTCAAAAACACGTTTTTTTTAATGCAGGAGAAACAATACTTGTCCTTTCATGCAAGCCTAACAAACTATACACCTTTTGAAATGTACTTTAATTGGTTAAAAGACTTTTCAGTTGTCACTATAATATCTTATCTTTAAGATATAATATCTTTAATATAATATCTTTAACCAACAGGGTCCAAGTTAAACTATGTGGTTGTTCCCTGCACTTGGAACAGTACTTCTCTCTAGGGTTTTCGACACACTTGTTCCTGTTTATGGTTATAAACTTTGTTGTACATCGCTCTGGGTAAGAGCATCTGCCAAATGCCTGTAATGTAATGTAATGTAATATCTTGCCATTGGCTGGCTGGTTAAAGAGAACATTCTCAGCCTTTTATTTAAGGGCATTGATATACGTTTTGGTTACGCAATGTAGAGATTACCACACTTTTCCTACCCATAGTTTCACATAAAGAACCAAAGGAAGGAACCATTTTACATAGCATTTAAACTTTATCCAATTATATTTAAGCAATGCAGTACAAGGGTACAACAGCAGTGTCCTACCAGGGAATTGCACTGCCCTTCCCCTTTTCATTTAGCACTTGCAGTAGGGTTGACACCAGGGTATTTAGGACGGGCACGCATTTAAGTTTAAGGAGTCCTATACTCTTGACTTTGCAAACGTCATTCACATTGCATGAACAAGATATGGAACAACTCTGTACACATTCAAATTGTTTCGATCGCCAAATAGGTGTGGAAAAATTGTGATCTCAATCTATGTTTGGGGGGGCACAAGTGCCTATTTGTGGGGGGGAGGGGGGGTGGGTATTGACCACCAGTGCCCCCATGATCCCGATCCCAAATTGCAGGCTGGTCCACTTTACACAGGACTTTACAGAGGACTGGATGAAGTCTCCTTTTAGTGACTCAGTGTCTCCCTGTCCGAGGCCTCACCTCAAACTCCTGCTCCGGCTGGAAAGGGAAGTTTCTCTCTCTCACTTCTTCACCAAACTCGTTATTTTCCCGGGAGTTCAAGACAATGACAGGGCCGGAACAGCCATATCCGAAGCACACGTCACAGTGCAGCGCAATGTTTTGTTCGTCTGTGCCCACATTGATGGAGAATCTGAGAGAGAAAAAGATCCACACAAGGGATGGATGATGGATGATCAAGGATGAAGACGGCAAGAGGTTCAGTAAGAGTGTTAACAGTGCTAACAGAGACAGAGGCACCAATGACTCACAGATGCATGGCAGGATTGGAGACTTGTGTTACACACTGGAAAAAGGGGTCGTTGCCCAAATGTAACATTTACATCATTATCAGAGATCCAGTTTTAATGCTGCCCTTAGAAGGCTTGCTAATAAATTAAAGCCCAATGTGCACCAATGACTCACCTTCGCGGATTGAAATGAGAGGCACCTTTGACCCACAGTTCCATTCCTGGCATGAAGGGTATGTTGTTCACCCCTGAATTCTGTTTAAAACAGAATACAGAAAAAACAAGAAAATTTATGGTCAAAGCATTTCTCTTGTGATCATGTGCACGTGAAGATCTGCAAATTTATCTGCATTCCATACGCTGACTCTTAAACTAACTATCTCTTTGGCCGTAGACATTAGCAAGTCATTTGCAGCATTCGATTGTGTCTTTTTCAGCTTTTTAAAAAATCCGAAATGCTGCATACTTACAGTCATCTTGGCAGTTCAGTTGCTGAGTCTTCACAGTTGTGCAGCTCTGAATAGAATGCAATGTGAATTGTAAGGTGTGGTTTGTGTATTTATGCGCTTGTGGGACAATTAACAGACAAACTCTAACCAATCATATCAACAGAAAATAAAGTAGTTGTGCATGAGTTAACCCTGATAGGTCCAGCAGTGTCATGACACAGTAATAACTTGTGGATGTGTTTTAGCAACGTGGGTGTGTTTCTGAGTTGAGATAGTGTCTGTTTTGATTGCTATTGGAGTTAGTTCCACTTGTGTCACATTGCAAAATGCATTCAAAAGTGTTGAATTCAACAGGACAGCATTGGAAACTGAAGTAATACTTGATTTATATCAGCATTCCGGTAAAATGAAAGAAGTAAAAAATAAATAAAAAATGATGAGAAAGAATAAAACCCTTTGTCTTCATTAAGTAGGCTGTAGCTTATGCATTAAAAAGCTTTGGCCTGATCATCTAAAAATCATTTTTTCTGTCCATAGGGTTCACATCATCTATTACCATGTCATGCCTCCTGTGAGTAAATTTAGTTTTCTCATGAAATCACACTGCTGCCTGTATTCACACGTTAAACTGTCCGTCAGCCGAAGGTTCACTGCTGATGAACACCTGAATGGAGACTGAAGCTCTGAAGCCCTCACAGTTACATTACATTACAGGCATTTAGCAGACGCTCTTATCCAGAGCGACGTACAAGAAGTGCATTAGTTCAAGGTGCAGAGGTGCAAACTAGAGTGAAGTAAAGATCGTAGTGCCAGAAGTGACCACATAGATCAGGACTCCAACCCTGTAGAGTAACCTGTTCAGCAAACAAACAAACAATCCTGCCAAGTACAAACTAGCACTGAAATCACATTCACCTAATCAGAATCAGACAAAAACAATCCTGCCAAATAAAAACTAACGTGATCGCATTAGCCTAACTAGGTACATTGAGCTAAACTATAGGCTAGGGAGGGGTGGGGAGAGGTGCAGCCTGAAGAGATGATCTCATTTAATTGTATTTGTGGGTGAATCCTACTGAAACATTAATTTATTTAACCCTTGTTTAGCTTCTATGATAATTCTTTGTTTTCAAAACCAAGATTTCAGATCAAATTTTAAATGTATATTTTAATCCAAATCTGTGGTTAAAAGTTAAATATTTGGTAAAAATAAATATTCATTTATATTTTGAATCTTGGGTTCCTGGTGTGTAGCTTTATTTTTAAAACCATATATGTGTGAAAATAGGTTTGAAAGTGCGCAATTGAAAAATTCCTATGAATACATCAGTCATTCAGTTGCTCAATAGCATCAGTCACATTTGCTCAACCAACCAAGAGGATGCTTTCACAACCAAGATGATGCTCACACAGGACAGTACAGTGATGACTAACCATTTGATATTTGGACGGACCAATTTCAGAGTGCAGGGGAGTTGTGCGAACTTGTGAACTTCTTACGAAAAGTTTGCACAAGGGGCATGCACACGGTGAGACCTTCATACTCAAAACATTCCGTCTTTTTGTTTGTCTACTGTTCAAAATGTGTTGTTTTGAACAAAATATTTGCTTTCCTTTTGAGTATTCTGGCACCTTAAGGATGCAATACGCTTCAGGCCCCTCGTCCTGCTACTAAAATTTTTTTTATTTTTTAAATCAGTTTTATTTTAGTAAACTTTATTTAACCAGGAACTCCCCATTCAGAGTGAAATCTGAAAGGGGGAGCTGACAAATAACATGAAGTTGTGCAACAACACAGTCCAGAGCCATCCAGAGCCCCGGAGAGGCCTCCAGAGCCATCCAGAGCCCCGGAGAGGCCTCCAGAGCAGTCCAGAGCCCCGGAGAGGCCTCCAGAGCCATCCAGAGCCCCGGAGAGGCCTCCAGAGCCATCCAGAGCCCCGGAGAGGCCGCCTGCACCGTCTGTTGTCCCGCAGGGCCCGCCGCGGCCTGCTCTGGCCGCTGTTCCGCTGGCGAAGCCACCTGCCTTGCCCCCGTAATGTTCGTGCTCCCCCTAATGTTCGTGCTCCCCCTAGTGTTCGTGCGCCCCCTAGTGTTCGTGCTCCCCCTAGTGTTCGTGCTCCCCCTAGCGTTCGTGCTCCCCCTAGCGTTCGTGCTCCCCCTAGCGTTCATGCTCCCCCCTAGCGTTCGTGCTCCCCCTAGCGTTCGTGCTCCCCCTAGCGTTCGTGCTCCCACTAGCGTTCGTGCTCCCCCTAGCGTTCGTGCTCCCCCTAGCGTTCGTGCTCCCACTAGCGTTCGTGCTCCCCCTAGCGTTTTCACGCCCCCTAGTGTGTCCAAGCCATCGCTGCCCTACCCAGTGCCCCGAGACCTCGCCCTATCCATGTTCCCCACCGTGTGCCTGCCTGTTCACCTGCCCCCTTGTCTATTTTTTCCCGCATGTGTGTCAGCCAGTATGTTGGCCTGTTTGTCTGCCCCCCAGGCCGTCAGCCCGTCGGCCAATCTGTTCTCCCGCCTGTCTGCCTGTCTGTCGGTGTGTCAGTCTGTGTGTTTTTTGTCATGTCTGCCCATTTGTCAGTCCGTGTGTCATAGTTCACCCCTCTCCTTCCCTCTCTGTCTGTCCCTTAGTGTGTCTGTCGGTCTTGCCGTGTGTCTCCCCGCCTGCTTGTCCCTTTGTCTGTCCTTGTAGGTCTCCCGGTGTTCCTGTCTGAGTCCTGTCCCCGTCAGAGTCCAGTCCCGAGTCCTGTCCCCGTCCGAGTCCAGTCCCGAGTCCTGTCCCCCGTCCGAGTCCAGTCCCGAGTCCTGTCCCCGTCCGAGTCCAGTCCCGAGTCCTGTCCCCGTCAGAGTCCAGTCCCGAGTCCTGTTCCCCCGTCCGAGTCCAGTTCCGAGTCCTGTTCCCCCGTCCGAGTCCAGTCCCGAGTCCTGTTCCCCCGTCCAAGTCCAGTCCCGAGTCCTGTTCCCCCGTCCGAGTCCAGTCCCGAGTCCTGTTCCCCCGTTCGAGTCCAGTCCCGAGTCCTGTTCCCCCGTCCGAGTCCAGTCCCGAGTCCTGTTCCCCCGTCCGAGTCCAGTCCCGAGTCCCGTTCCCCCGTCCGAGTGCAGTCCTGAGTCCCGAGTTCCCCCTCTGTCCTGTCCCAGTCCTGAGTCCGGTCTCGTCTCGTCCCAGTCCCGAGTCCTGTCTCCAGCTCCCACCCTCTGTTCACTCCCTCCCCGGGTCGGCCTCCTGGGACGTCAGGAGCCGTCCCTTGGGGGGGGGGTACTGTCATGGTTCTGTGTTTTCCTGTCTGTGTTTCCCTTGTTGGGCCGCCAGATGGCGGCACTTCTGTTTTGTGTCCTGCTCCCCCCTGTTAATTGTATGATTGTTTTCAATTGTCTCGTTATTCCATCATTGTTCCCACCTGTGTCTTGTGATCCCCTCTTCTGGTTTGATTGTTTTTTGAGTTCACCTGTGTCTTGTTACCCCCTGTCCATTTAAGTTCTTTGTTCCCTTGACTCGGGTGCTGGTTCCTTGTGTTTGTTCCTACGTATGTTTGCTCAGACCATTTGTACCTGCCCTTGTGCTCTGCCTGCCCGTATTCTGCCCTGCCCGTGTTTGTGAGTTCCTCTTGTTTTCTGTTTTATTTAGATATTTTTTGAGTTTGTGTTTTTGCCCATCGTGGCCTTTTCTGTTCCCTGTTTGTTTGCCTTTTTGTCAGTAAAGTCTTTTGTTCCCCTCCCATTTTGGATTTGTGAGTTTTGTCCCTCTGCTTTTGGGTCCGTACCCCCCACGAGTCCTGACAGAAAGCCAGCAAATTTACGTGTTAAAGTTTCCTAATAATGATAATATTATTAGATTCATGGTCTTAGCCTATTATCAAATAGACCAAACATGAATATGTTAGGAGGTAATCCAGTGTACCTACTGTACTTTAAACCTCTAAAAAAACATGGAAGTTTACTTCTGCTTCTAACAATAGAGGTGATATTTGCTGACAGTTGTTAAATCCAGCCAGTCACTCTCCAATTTCAGGCAAAATATTTTCCATGCATCAAAACCAAATCGCACCACACTGGTTTAAACCAGGCTAGAAGATCAGTGCGTGGAGGGTTGCTGTACCGTGAACTTGTGTTGTGTTTCAGTGACCTTCCCGCTGGCCAGTGTGATTACCATAAACTTTTACTTTTTTCAGCGAAGTGTTTGTTGTCTTGGTGAGTTCCTGCGTTGCTTGAACTGGGAACAAATGGTGTAGCATGTATATGTGACCACAAGAGGGAAGTGGACCCCACTTTATTGAGAACACGTTATTACTTGTGAGCGCTGGCTTTGGTGAAGAGGATGTGGAAGAAATGGGCAATAACTGTGACCATAAAGTGATGGACAGGCTTAGACTCTTATTGACTCACACAAAGGTGCTTAAAAACCGCACCATTTGCATTCTTAACCGGTTAAATGGGAAAATATTTTCGGTGATATGTAACATTAATTTAATCAATTTATAAAAGTATTCTCACTCCAGATTCACCTCACAGTTGCTCCCCATACTCTACTCATGTATGCATGCTCACACAGACGCGCGCGCGCGCGCACCGGCACGCACCTGTAGAATATCACACACAGCACCAACCCGTACAGTGTCACTGCTGCCTTTCTAGCCATTTTCCAGCAGGGGGTGCGAGTGCCAGGAAATTCGCAATATAAGCGGCAGGCACAACTTTTTTGTGCTGTAACTGCACTGTGATGTTGCAACATATCGAAATGTTAAAAGTATAGGCTGTTTGACTCCTTCTGTAAGTGGGTTTAAAATATGGACTGTCATCAGTTACTGCTAAGCTCGTGTCCTTACTGCCCTCCGACAGAACAGCTTCGTGATTGGGTACTTCTGTAGCCTGTATATCAGTATGTCATGATCTTGGATGGGACCCATAGACCTGTCTTAATAATATGTGTCAGGGACATTACGTGTCCGTCCTTCTTTGGGAACAATGTGCGATTTGAAAACAATGTTTTAAAAAGAATGTACACTATTGATGCAAGCTTTTCCATAATATAAGTTTATTGAGTGTCATTAATGCTGAGAATTTTTTTTACCCATGAAAATAATAGGTCATCCTCCTCTTGTCCTCACTTTCTTCCTCCTTTATCCATCTTTCTTAAACTGGTGAGGTGCAAAATTTTCCTTTGAACTAGCATGCTAGCATGCTAAGGGCATTGATATACGTTTTGGTTACGCAATGTAGAGATTACCACACTTTTCCTACCCATAGTTTCACATAAAGAACCAAAGGAAAGAAATACTGGAAGCTTAAGTTATTGAGAGTTCTTATACTTTTTTATCCAACAGGCAGCAAAGTTTTTATACTTCCCACCATAGGAGGATTAGGTTTTGGCTGGAAAACCATTAAGTCTTATTATTGTTTCCTCTAATATATTTGGAAAAAAGTAAATGTCCACCTTAATTCTTTGCCTTAATTTCAGGGCAGGTGCTTGTCAAAGTGGTTTAAGGAAGCCTGGTTCTCCTGTCAGACTAGCAGTGGGGCATCTTGCCCTTGGAATGTCTAGGCTAGAAAATACTGCAGAACACATTCATCAAGTTCTGACTAAGGAGTGCATTTGTGACCCTTAAAATATGTTCATACACAAGGTCTGTAGAAAGAACTAGACCCCCCACCCCCCAATGAACAGCCACACACAGACACCATGATGAGATTTGCTCATGATAGAGATTTATTATTGAAGCTGTACTGATTCTCACACTCAGTGAGTTTGGACAGACGCCAGAGGGGGTCTGTTAAATGTTGCAGAGAAGCTCAAGATTAAAGGCACTGATGTCTGGGAGGGACTAAGTGCAGCCATAGCACAGCTGTAGGAAGGTGGCGGGAAGCCGAAGCAGAACAGCCAATCAGGAGCCAGAAAGTCTCGCACTTCCTCGTTGGTCTTTATCTTAAACTTATTCCATGGATTGTGGCATCTCCTTCAACCCAAATTTTATTACGTGATTGGCCAGGCAGACGGTCGGGAAACACCAAAACTTGGTTACCGGGTAGTATAATGTGAAATGTGTTGTCGGTGATGGCAATGGTCACCTATAAGACAGAAGAAGAAATCATAAGAAAGTTAAAATGGGGTTGGTGAGAGAAGGCAGGAGAGTTAAGTTACCAAAGAAGAAAGTTAACACAGTCCACTTCACACAGAACACACTACGACTGCAGTGAAAAACAATGATGTTGTGAGTAATAACAAATGAATAAACCTCAAATCTATATGATGCAGAACTTGATCTTCATTTATATTATTGATATTTATTTCCATTGCTGTAAAAATATATTTTACATAATTGGTCTTGGATAAAGAACATAACTGAAGGAATGAAGGAAGAGTGGAATGATTTGACTGGAATATTTTGGAACAATATTTCTGCCCGAAGGGTAGAAAGGATTTTGAAGGGTAAATTTTCTGAGAATGGTGGCTGAAGATTTCTGGGTGAACTATCTCATCTGAACATATTACAGGAATTTAGCAGACGCTCTCATCCATTTTACATAGCATTTAAACTTTATCCAATTATATTTAAGCAATGCAGTACAAGGGTACAACAGCAGTGTCCTACCAGGGAATTGCACTGCCCTTCCCCTTTTCATTTAGCACTTGCAGTAGGGTTGGCACCAGGGTATTTAGGACGGGCACGCATTTAAGTTTAAGGAGTCCTATACTCTTGACTTTGCAAACGTCATTCACATTGCATGAACAAGATATGGAACAACTCTGTACACATTCAAATTGTGTCGATCGCCAACTAGGTGTGGAAAAATTGTGATCTCAATCTATGTTTGGGGGGGCACAAGTGCCTATTTGGGAGGGGGGGGGGGGGGGTATTGACCACCAGTGCCCCCATGATCCCGATCCCAAATTGCAGGCTGGTCAACTTTACACAGGTACAGAGGACTGGATGAAGTCTCCTTTTAGTGACTCAGTGTCTCCCTGTCCGAGGCCTCACCTCAAACTCCTGCTCCGGCTGGAAAGGGAAGTTTCTCTCTCTCACTTCTTCACCAAACTCGTTATTTTCCCGGGAGTTCATGACAATGACAGGGCGGGAAGAGCCATATCCGAAGCGCACGTCACAGTGCAGCGCAATGTTTTGTTCGTCTTGGCCCACATTGATGGAGAATCTGAGAGAGAAAAAGAGCCACACAAGGGATGGATGATGGATGATCAAGGATGAAGACGGCAAGAGGTTCAGTAAGAGTGTTAACAGTGCTGACAGAGGCACCAATGACTCACAGATGCACGGCAGGATTGGAGACTTGTGTTACACACTGGAAAAAGGGGTCGTTGCCCAAATGTGACATTTACATCATTATCAGAGATCCAGTTTTAATGCTGCCCTTAGAAGGCTTTCTAATAAATTAAAGGCCAATGTGCACCAATGACTCACCTTTGTGGATTGAAATGAAAGGCACCTTTGACCCACAGTTTCATTCCTGGCATGAAGGATATGTTGTTCACCCCTGAATTCTGTTTAAAACAGAATACAGAAAAAACAAGAAAATTTATGGTCAAAGCATTTCTCTTGTGATCATGCGCACGTGAAGATCTGCAAATTTATCTGCATTCCATACACTGACTCTTAAACTAACTATCTCTTTGGCCGTAGATATTAGAGCATCATTTGCAGCATTCGATTGTGTCTTTTTCAGCTGTTTTAAAAATCCAAAATGCTGCATACTTACGGTCATCTTGTTAGTTCAGTTGTTCAGTCTTCACAGTAGTGCAGCTCTGATTAGAATGCATTGTGAATTGTAAGGTGTGATTTGTGTATTCATGCGCTTGTGAGACAATGAACAGACAAACTCTAACCAATCAAATCAACAGAAAATAAAGTAGTTGTGCATGAGTTAACCCTGATAGGACCAGCAGTATCATGGCACAATAATAACTTGTGGGTGTGTTTTAGTGAAGTGGGTGTGTTTCCGAGTTGAGATAGTGTCTGTTTTGATTGCTGTTGGAGTTAGTTCCACTTGTGTCACATTGCAAAATGAATTCAAAAGTGTTGAATTCAACAGGACAGCATTGGAAACTGAAGTAATACTTGATTTATATCAGCATTCCGGTGAAATGAAAGAAGCAAAAAAGTATGATGAGAAAGAATAAAACCCTTTGTCTTCATTAAGTAGGCTGTATCTTATGCATTAAAAAGCTTTGACCTGATCATCTAAAAATCATTTTTTCTGGTCATAGGGTTCACATCATCTATTACCAAGTCATGCCTCCTGTGTGTACATTTAGTTTTCTTATGAAATCACACTGCTGCCTGTATTAACACATTAAACTGTCCGTCAGCCGAAGGTTCACTGCTGATGAACACCTGAATGGAGACTGAAGCTCTGAAGCCCTCACAGTTCATCTCATTTTATTGTATTTGTGGGTGAATATTTCCATGAAAGCTGTACACCACCAGGGTACAAAGATTGTCTTAGGGTCATTTTTGACCCGGCAGTTATAAAATTATTTACACACCACAAAAACCACGAAGACACACACACACACATACACTCCCACACTCACACACACACTAACACATACACACACACACACACACACACACACACACATACGCACGCACGCACACCCACACACGCACTCCCACAGTCTCTCTCTCACACACACACACACACACATACGCACACACACAGACATACGCACACACACACACACGCTCGCACACCCACATACACACACACACACACACTCCCTCAGTCTCACACACACACACACACACATACACACACATTACATTACATTACATTACAAGCATTTAGCAGACGCTCTTATCCAGAGCGACGTACAACAAGTGCATTAGTTCAAGGTGCAGAGGTGCAAAAGAAACATACTAGAGTTAAGTAAAGATCGTAGTGCCAGAAGTGACCACATAGATCAGGACTCCAACTCTGTAGAGTAACCTGTTCAGCAAACAAACAAACAATCCTGCCAAATACAAACTAGCACTGAAATCACATTTGCCTAATCAGAATCAGACAAAAACAATCCTGCCAAATAAAAACTAACGTGATCGTATTAGCCTAACTAGGTATATTGAGCTAAACTATAGGCTAGGGAGGGGTGGGGAGAGGTGCGAGATTTCGCACACGCACACACACACGCACGCACACACACACATAAACACACACACACACACGCGCACACACACACAGTTGTACAGTGTTCAGCAGAGGCAGCTGCGCTGTAGCTCTCTGAGAGAGATAGGGTCCCACCTTGCTTTGACAGGCCACATTATGGGAAGACACCAGTACCCCCCATGGGCTAATTACAACTGCTGACTGACATAAGACAAAAGGGTTCACCTTCACACTCACCACTGCCTCTACCTGCTATGCTATGTACACTAAACTGCCTCTATGAGCTATATTCTATGTACACTGTACTGCCTCTATGAGCTATTCTATGTACACTAAACTGCCTCTATGAGCTATGCTATGTACACTAAACTACCTCTATGAGCTATATTCTATGTACACTGCACTGCCTCTATGAGCTATGCTATGTACACTAAACTGCCTCTATGAGCTATGTTATGTACACTGCACTGCCTCTATGACTTATGCTATGTACACTAAACTACCTCTATGAGTTATGCTATGTAGACTAGACTGCCTCTATGAGTAAATGCTATGTACACTAAACTGCCTCTATGAGCTATGCTATGTACACTAAACTGCCTCTATGAGCTATGCTATGTACACTAAACTGCCTCTGTGATCTATGCTATGTACACTGCATCTGCAAAGTCCATGCTCACACACTTGCATACTGTCCTACATGTGCTAATTAGAGTTGATTAATTTATGTTCTTCACGTTTTTGTTTTGTATCTATTATCTTATTGTATTCTTATTTATTGTTGTTGTTTATACACCTTGTGGGTGGGGGGCAATGGTTCAAAAAATGGGAACAGATTAGTATTTTGTAGTTTAATTCATTCACTTTCGACCCTTAGGACAAGGGGAGTATACAGAATGTTAAGACTACACAAGGGTTAATATGTCCCAGACATTATAAAATGGGGGGCCTGTGTATTAAACGTGCTGTCATTTCTACATGGGGTATAAAAAATGTCCTTCAATAAAAGCTGGGAATGTGCAGTTTAACCATGTGAATTGCTAGATTACAAATCTAAAATTGTGTAGTACAGAGCCAAATCAAGAATAGGTATTTGTCCAGAGTATGCACAGAAGTGATTTTTGGCGAGTGGCTTTCCCTCTTGCTATTGTATTACAAAGAAACAACCTGTGGAAGGGATTACATGCTCATTTTTGTAGCCATTTCCTAATTATTTTTCTGAGGAATTTATCAGACAATTATCGGACATCCTGCAGTTTGTGTGTGAAAGGGTTCACGGGAATTTTGCGCTGATCTTCCTACAGGGCCGGCCCTAGGATTTTGGTAACCCTAAACAACGAGGGGGGGGGGGCTCTCTTGGTAAAATCCTTCATACGTTGCATTGTTATGCACTGTTCTGTTGCCGTTCCATTTAAAATTTATACCGCTAATTCTGCGATAGGGGATGAATAATGTAATTACGAAAATAACGTTATTTACCTTAGGTAAACATTGGATCGTGTGGCCCCCCCTAGCGGTCGTAGCCCTAAACATGCCACGGGCCGGCCCTGTGTTCCCATGTAGTGTCTGTGCATGTTGTGACAAAGTATTTTAAACAATCTGAAAAGTTAGTCATCTGCAGGTCCATGCATGTTATTTCATGCTGACTTATCCTTGTAAACCTGCATGCATACAAAGCCTCATAGTCTGCATAGAACACAAAATGGCCATCAGATCTGGTGATTTTAATAGACCCATTAAAGTAAAAAATCACAAATATGTGATTAGAATGTTCATAACTGTACCAAATGTTCTTTAATGTACCATTTTCACTAGGTTTTTAGCATAACATTGAAATGTGTATTAGCGCTTGTGTAACATATTTTGTAACATATTGTATTTATATTAATATATAATATATCATTCTTCAATCTTGCTGCAATGTAGAACATTACTTTTGGCAAAGCAATTAAATGTTTTACCAATAATTTATCTTAAAATGTGTAAAAAAATGTAACATTTTAAAATTGTGCTGCATTTAAAATTATTTATTTATTGTTTTAACATTTGGCAATGCCAATGCTAAATTGAGCAGGATTACAGAATGTCCAAAGAGGTCCTGGGTTCAAATCTCTCCTGTGCCTTTCTGTGTGGAGTCTGCATGTTCTCCCCGTGTCCACGTGGGTGTCCTCCAGGTACTCCGGTTTCCTCCTAAGCTAATTGGAGAATCTAAGCTAAGGTAAGCTAACTGGAGAATCTAAATTGCACATACAGTCAGGTCCATAAATATTTGGACATTGACAAAGTTTTTGTTATTTTAGCTGTCTACCACAGCATATTGGAGTTGAAATTAAATGACGCTCAAAGTGCAGACCTTCAGCTTTCATTTGAAGGTATTTACATCCCAATCGGATGAACGGTGTAGGAATTACAGCACTTTTTATATGTGGTCACCCCCTTTTTAAGGGACCAAAGGTAATTGGACAATTGGCTGCTCAGCTGTTCCATGGCCAGGTGTGTGTTATTCCCTCATTATTTCATTTACTAGTAAGCAGATAAAAGGTCTAGAATTGATTTCATGTGTGGCATTTGCATTTGGAATCTGTTGCTGTTAACTCTCAATTTGAAGTCCAAAGAACTGTCACTGTCAGTGAAGCAAGCCATCATTAGGCTGAACAAAAAAAAAATGCATCAGAGAAATAGCAAAAATATTAGGTGTGGCCAAGTCAACAATCAAGAGAAGACTTCACCAGAGTAAATACAGAGGGTTTACTACAAGAATTAAACCATTGGTAAGCCTAAAAAAAAACAGGAAGACTAGATTAGAGTTTGCCAAAAAACATCTAAAAAAGCCTGTACAGTTCTGGAACAACATCCTATAGACCGATGAGACACAGGTCAACTTGTACCAGAATGATGTGAAGAGAAGAGTATGGAGAAGGGAAGATACTGCCCATTACCCAAAGCATACCACCTCATCTGTGAAGCATGGTGGAGGTAGTGTTATAGCGTGGGCATGTATGGCTGCCACTGGAACTGGTTTCCTTGTATTTATTGATGATGTGACTGCTGACAAAAGCAGCAGAATGAATTATGAAGTGTATAGGGCTATATTATGTGCTCAGATTCAGCCAAATGCTTCAAAACTCATTGGACGGTGCTTCACAGTGCAGATGGACAATGACCCGAAGCATACTGCGAAAGCAACCCATGACTTTAAATCGCAGTCGCTCAAATATGTAATCGTTATAATTGAGAGCTGTAACGTTACGATTCATCAGCATGGAAACAACAGTTGTATAAGTCATCAGTGTAGAATTATAACGTTATGCTGTGTCAATTTATTTAATATGCTGTATCAATATTTGTTTGTGCTTGTGAAAGCATTTTTCTTATCAAAACACACGCACGCACGCACACACACACATACACACACACACACACACAGTTGTACAGTGTTCAGCAGAGGCAGCTGCGCTGTAGCTCTCTGAGAGAGATAGGGTCCCACCTTGCTTTGACAGGCCACATTATGGGAAGACACCAGTACCCCCCATGGGCTAATTACAACTGATGACTGACATAAGACAAAAGGGTTCACCTTCACACTCACCACTGCCTCTACCTGCTATGCTATGTACACTAAACTGCCTCTATGAGCTATATTCTATGTACACTGTACTGCCTCTATGAGCTATGCTATGTACACTAAACTGCCTCTGTGATCTATGCTATGTACACTAAACTGCCTCTATGAGCTATGCTATGTACACTAAACTGCCTCTGTGATCTATGCTATGTACACTAAACTACCTCTATGAGTTATGCTATGTAGACTAGACTGCCTCTATGAGTAAATGCTATGTACACTAAACTGCCTCTATGAGCTATGCTATGTACACTAAACTGCCTCTATGAGCTATGCTATGTACACTAAACTGCCTCTGTGATCTATGCTATGTACACTGCATCTGCAAAGTCCATGCTCACACACTTGCATACTGTCCTATGTGCAGTTTAACCATGTGAATTGCTAGATTACAAATCTAAAATTGTGTAGTACAGAGCCAAATCAAGAATAGGTATTTGTCCAGAGTATGCACAGAAGTGATTTTTGGAGAGTGGCTTTCCCTCTTGCTATTGTATTACAACGAAACAACCTGTGGAAGGGTTTACATGCTCATTTTTGTAGCCATTTCCTAATTATTTTTCTGAGGAATTTATCAGACAATTATCGGACATCCTGCAGTTTGTGTGTGAAAGGGTTCACGGGAATTTTGCGCTGATCTTCCTACAGGGCCGGCCCTAGGATTTTGGTAACCCTAAACAACGAGGGGGGGGGGCTCTCTTGGTAAAATCCTTCATACGTTGCATTGTTATACACTGTTCTGTTGCCGTTCCATTTAAAATTTATACAGCTAATTCTGCGATAGGGGATGAATAATGTAATTACGAAAATAACGTTATTTACCTTAGGTAAACATTGGATCGTGTGGCCCCCCCTAGCGGTCGTGGCCCTAAACATGCCACGGGCCGGCCCTGTGTTCCCATGTAGTGTCTGTGCATGTTGTGACAAAGTATTTTAAACAATCTGAAAAGTTAGTCATCTGCAGGTCCATGCATGTTATTTCATGCTGACTTATCCTTGTAAACCTGCATGCATACAAAGCCTCATAGTCTGCATAGAACACAAAATGTCCATCAGATCTGGTGATTTTAATAGACCCATTAAAGTAAAAAATCACAAATATGTGATTAGAATGTTCATAACTGTACCAAATGTTCTTTAATGTACCATTTTCACTAGGTTTTTAGCATAACATTGAAATGTGTATTAGCGCTTGTGTAACATATTTTGTAACATATTGTATTTATATTAATATATAATATATCATTTTTCAATCTTGCTGCAATGTAGAACATTACTTTTGGCAAAGCAATTAAATGTTTTACCAATAATTTCTCTTAAAATGTGTAAAAAATGTAACGTTTTAAAATTGTGCTGCATTTAAAATTATTTATTTCTTGTTTTAACATTTGGCAATGCCAATGCTAAATTGAGCAGGATTACAGAATGTCAACTTCAACCTCAGTTCTTCCGACGACTTTCTCTTTGCCTCTCCCCTGCCTTCGCCTGACTCCTTGGCACTCATTTTGCTAGTTTTTTTACATGAATTAAAAAAATAACATCGCTGGTAATTTGTAGGTAGCAAGCTAGCTTACGTTTCACATCAGAAAGAACAAGCAGGAGAACGGCAGCCGTGCAGCTGCTCGATCCCGTGGGTGCACGCACATCATGCGTCAAGCATAATGATTGGCCGGAAAGATGCAACCTGCGTTTTTAAATGACTTCGCCCCTAAATACAGATCTCGGATCAGATTTGTGACAGTGCAAACCGGATCCTGAATCAGCAGCCAGGGGATTTAGTAAATTCATACACTTTTTTTGTGAAATGGCGAGAGTATCGTACATTTGGGCACTTTTTGGCATTTTATGATCGTACAGAGGGTAAAATTATGGTACAAATACGATAATTATCGTACACCTGGCGACGCTGTAGCTAGCTAATAACGGCTACCTACAGGGTTGGGAAAAGCGAAGGAGCCGTCTATACTTGCGCAGTCGCGTTGTAAACAAAACAACGCAAGGACTACTGTTAGAAATACAGTATGTGCCCTGTCACTTTACGTTGTGGGATTTGTTGTGTTTTTTTATTTGATAGTCGCCATCTCAAGTTACCAAATTGGCTAAATTAGCGCCGACGTTTCCCTGCTGTTCCTGGCTACGGTCTGAAACACTGCCAAAGAGGTGGTGACATTAAACGACACTAGCAGACACCCCAGGTCCAGTATATTATTTAATATGGGTTATTTAGATAATTTATTAGGGTAATGGTTGAAAAAAAAAATTCCCCTCATGAAAATAGCTTTTGTCACGTGATTTACCATCACGGTATTACATTACGTTTATGATAGTACTATTTCACATTTGAATTTTACCGTCTACCGTCATACCGGTATACCGTCACATTCCTAACATGGAACCTCCTGGACTCCGAACTTGCATTTTTCCAAGTTGAGCTTTAAATGTACAGCTCTGGCTCTATCCAGTACCTGCTTCAACCGCTTGTCATGCTCCTCCCTATTGCGGCCCCACACCAGGATATCATCAACCAGGATTTCGCATGGCTGCCCAGCAAACAGCTGCTCCGTTGTCCTCTGGAACACTTCGCTGCCAGCTGAAATGCCGTACGGCATATGGAGGAACCTGTACCGTCCTATTGCAGACATGAAAGTGGTTACTTTGGAAGAGTTTTCTTCAAGTGGAATCTGCCAGAATCCACACTTGGCATTGAGTGGATGCTTTAGTGTCCGGCGTATCTGCAATGACCTGCTGTATAGTTTTCATGGGGTGGTGTGCCTGCAACAATGCCTTATTCAAATGGACAGGGTCTATGCACAATCAAACTTTGCCATCCTTTTTACTTGCAGCTACCATTGCAGAAACGCATTCAGTGGCTTCAGTCTCAGTCTGATTTATCCTGCCGCAGTTGTTGCAATGCTTGTTAAAGTTAAAGCATTTGGATCTCTCAGGAGGATGTGAACCATCACAATTTGAACAGCGCAGGGCTTGAATGGCGCACACCTCTGTCTCTCTCCTCAGTTCTTTCGTTCCCCTCTCAGATTGCTCGTTCAGCATGCAGAGGTTGATAGCGGACTCTAAAGTCAAATTTTTCTCACGAAGTAATTGTTTGCGCACTGTATCACTCTGTATGCCACATACAATGCGGTCTCGTATGAGCTCGTCAGTCAGTCAGCGCCAAACTCACACTTCTGAGACAGTCTTTAAAGACGTTGAGACAAAGAATTGCATTGATTCGTCAGGCTTTTGGACGGTCTTTTAACCTGGTTTTAGCCTGGTTCTTACCCTCCCTGATTTACTTTTTATACTTTTATTTTTATTTGTACTACTTCTGTTTTTATACTATTTTTATGTTTTTATTTATTTTAAACTATTTGCTCTGTTATTTATCTGACCTCATTTGTCTGCTGTGTTTCTTGTTGCCCCACTTTCTTTACTGCTGCCGTTTACCCTACTTTTAATCTTGATTTTAGTTTTGTCCTTAGATCTTAAATGTTTTTTTATATCCTTCAGTCACCCTGTTTTTTTCTGTCTTTTTATGTACAGCACATTGAGTTGCACCCACCGTCGGAAATGTGCTTTATAAATAAAGCTTGATTGACTGATAGATAGTATTAAACGTCTGTCTGTCCATAATGACATTCTTTACCGGGAGTCATATTTGTTGAAACTTCTGTAACAGTACCTCTGGGTCTTCCTGGTTCTCATCCGCCCCAAAAAAAGCCTCTGACTTTTTAACCGCATCAAGTCCAGCCAGATTTAGCAGAGTGTACGCTTGGATTTTCTTTGTTTTGTCCGCTAAACCTGCGTTGCAGTATATCCGCCATTCCTTTTCGAACTTCTTCCAACTTCGCGACATTCTCATCAAACACCATAGGATCATTCCGTCTCAGTCCTTGAGCCATTTCCACCGTCTGACACCATGCAGAGAGCTGGTTTGTAATAAATAGTCCAACAATGATATGCAGATAAAACCAGTGAGTTTACTGTGCACTTTCAGACCAAACGGTACATCATCTGAATACAGTCCCCCGTGCTCCCAAAACCCCCATTATATATAGTTCCGTGGCCATAGCCACACCCATCATATACAAACACCCTTGAGGGCAAACAACTGGTGGGTGATATCCATTAAAATATCACAGTGACGTAATAAAACGAGTCCTGTGTGTATAATAGACGCGTATACAGTATATCAGACAAGCAGCAGTGTTCTGGAGGAGCTGCAGAGGTCTGATGGAGGAGGCTGGTAGGCCAGGAAGGAGGGAGTGGCAGCAGTCCAGATGGGAGATGATCAGCACCTGGACTAAGAGCTGGGTTGAGTAGGTGGGGAGGAAGTGGTGGATTTTCTGAATTTTGTACAGAAAGAATATGTTTTTCTTCAAGTGCGACAAAAAAAAGGAGAACCAAGGTGGTGAATCCAGAGGCAATAAGCACTGAGGGACGGTGAGCCAATGCTGACATCTAGTGGCACTTTCAGTGAAATGCAGCAGGGGAAAGAGTAATGGTGTGACATCAGCAGCCACAGAACCATGGGCCAATCACTGCAGACCCCTCTATGTTCTCATTGGCCCTCTGTCCCTCCCTGTTTTCTCACGGACCCGAATGTCTACATGTGTGGTATCTAATTTTTTGAACACATTTTTTCAATGTAGAAATTACAAACATAATTCATAGAAATATTTATTTATGAATTAATATATTTTTCAGAGATAAACCCAGAATGACTTCACTTGGGTGGCTCAGATACAGAAAGCACTCACTCCAAGGGCAAGATGCCCCACTGTGAGTCTGATGAGAGAACAGGATTAATTTAATTATTTCACGCAACCACCTGCTTTCTTAAGCTGTTATTAAGGCACAAGATGATGGTGGACATCAACGTTTTTTCTTAAGTAAAAAGCGGAAACATGAATAAGACACTATGGTTTACCCAGCCAATACCTAATCCTCCTGTGGTGGGAGGTATGGAAACTTGTTTCCTGGATAAAAAAGCATTTGAACTGAGGCTTCCTGTCATAGTATTTATTTCCTTTGGTTCCTTATGTGAAATGATTTGAAAATGTCTTTACACAGAATGATGAAACATAAATAATACAATGTTTATAAACAATATTTGGCATGTTTGTTCTTTCTGTTATCACATCATTCTTGATTAAATCAACTTTGTTGTAAAAAAATACCACTTTTAATTTGAAATGCTGCAACAACTTTTTACAAAGGAACAAAGTTTTCTCCAGATTTCCTTACTGAAGGCAGGTCAGGACTGTGAAATGAACATGAGAAGGACAAGATGGTTTTGTGATTGCTTCAGTTTATTAAGCAGCAGAACAAAAAAAGATGAAAGGTTTACAGATATTTGAACACCATCCACCAAATGCCAATCATGTCTGCTGTGATATAAGTGGAAGTCTTTCGGTCACTGAAAGATCTTCAGCTTTTGCACAGCGTGGTACAGCATGGTGACACTGGCTGTGTCTTTCAGGCTAATCCACTGAAATTTGACCAGCATTTGAGAGCATGCATTTCCCTGCATCACTGAAAACAACAGAGTGATCAGTGTCAACATAGGCACTGTCTGTCATCTGCACAGAGTCCTCGTAATACACAATGACATACATTGGCTGATTTGAGGAACAGCTGACGTAACTTTTGGGAGGGATCTGCACAAATTTGGCAGGAGCGTTTTCTTTGAACATCAAGCCCCTGGAGGCGTGTTTCATAGTCAAGGCAGCGCCTCCGATCGGGTCTTTGCTGTAGTAGACGCGCAGGGGCCTTGCAGTCTCATTGGACACATGCATGGTGTTCCCCATCTCTGCTGCTGAGAGAGAGAGAGAGAGAGAGGGAGAGAGAGAGACTTAACTACAAACACATATACACATACACCAACATGCAATACATACATGCACATATACACACAAATACATACACATATATACACATGAACAAATACAGAAAGGGAATGAATGTCTGTGTGTGTGCATGTGTGTGTGTGTTTGTGAGTGCATGTGTTGCTTGTGTGTGAGAGAGAGACAGTGAGACATATTTCAATTACAGTACAGTACATTTCCCACCGCTGGCTCTGCCCCTATCTGGCTATCCTAACTGGTGCTGAAATGTCTTCACTGAGCTCACCTGAAGAGATGGGACTGTTTTACCTGTAGTTAGGCTCAGTTGTGAGCAATAAATATATATTTTTAAAATTTCTTTCCTCTTTGCTTTTCTAATTTGCTCATCCCTGGTTTCAAAATAAAAGCCCAGTTTATTCCCCTTGGTAATTCCTGCATGGTGCCACTCTCATTGTACCTGTCTAGGTCTCCTCAGCTGACTGTCCTCTTTCAGGGTTTCAACATGCAAACATATATTATGCAGAAATGCAAAAATAAAACACCCTAAATATTTAAAAATAATATTTTCATACTTGTTAAATATATAGTTCATAAGTTACTTCAAATATTACAACTTTGAAACTTGCCATGTTGTTTCACATGCACAATTGTCGAATACAAACTTCAACTATGCAAAATTCATGACAATAAAAGTTATATTTTTCACTTCCATTCTTTGCCATTTCATTAAAAGGACACGCTGTAAGACAGGCTTCTCTGCACTTGATCTCACCTGCTAAAGTAGGTGGCTGGTTGTGGTCACAGGTGGAGGTCTCAGGCTGGTGTAGAGCTGAAGATCAGAGGTTTTCTGAATGCCCCTCTCTTTGTGCACCTGGCCTTATATTCTCTCTGGAGATAAAGGTGTGGCCAGTAATCGCTTATCTGTTTGAGAAAGTCACAATTTCCCGGCAGACAGCTTTCTTCACTTCACAAGAATACATTTTTAATTCAGCACAGTTATGGCCTCACTGGAAACCAAATGCATGAGAAATTAAATATCTGTGCATTGTAACATGTTTGGAATGCATGCCGTGGTCTTGCATATGTATGACACAGACCGAGGGTATACCGTTAGCACAGATAATGATGACTCCGGAATTAAACTCCAAAATCTGCGTTGGGATTTGGTCCAATATGTAACGTTACACCAGTAGTATAGATAACTAGTTGTACTGTACTGATAACTAGTTTTTAACTAGGCTACCGACATACAAACAATTAGTATGTCTGTTGTGTAAAACAGGCCATTAAAAATACTTCCATTCAAAAATATGACATTCTCTTTCCTTGTATTTCTATTCATGGTAAAGGGAAAATGATTGAATTCATGCCTATGGGTTTCTTTCAGAGTATAGGCTATATGTGTTTGCATGCATTTACTGTATGTGTAGGGAAATTTTGAGACTCCCCATGATTGTGATGGCGTCACATGTTAAAGTTAGGGTATTCCCATCAATGCTGATCAAACTGTTTCCTCCAAACTCTCGATGCTTCATGATAAAAATACATCACATGTATGACTATACACTCATATAATCAATATGTAATCCAATAAACCTATATCAGTAGTTGCAGCTAAGCTTATGGAAACGCAAGAAACCACAATATCAACTGTAGAAAAAAAGCAAGAGAACGCAGAAGGCTTAAAAAAACCACACTTACTCACACAGCAGAGAACAATAATCCAAAACTAATAAAACTCTATTGCCAAATAAAAGTACTAGAAGACTAATATTTTACAGTGACCCCTATGTAACCTGAATACAATGGAAAATTACAGGAGGCTGTAACTTGTATGCTTAAATTGAAAATTCCAAGAGGCTGTGACTTGTATGCATAATGGAAAATTACAGAATAAAGACTAATATTTTTTTAAGGGAAAGTTTGGGTAACATTCCACAATGACATCACCTAAGAACAGAAAATCATTTTGGTGCCAAGAAGGTCAGGTCGACCCAAGAGCAGGAAATCAAAATCATTGTGGTGCCAAGAAGGACAGATGGCTGGTATTTTAAGGAATGTGTTAAGGGGAGTTGTGGGGTACATTTGTGTATAAAATGAATGTAAAACTGACAATCGAGGTTCAATTCGGCGGATTTGATCCGGCTTTGCGCACCTGTGCAAATAAAGTCTAACTTTTCTGAAGAGCTTGCTGCTGTGGTGTCTTTTCCCTCGTGAAATTGTTTTATACAAATTAATGATTGGACTTTGAATTCTGTCGGTCCCTAGACATGACATATGTACATGCATGTCTGTCATAGCCTACATTTACACATGAATTACTATTATCACACCAAACACGGGATACGAAACAACTCTGTACACATTCAAATAGTTTTATCACCAAACACAGGTGGAGAAATTGTGATTGCAGTCTATGTTTGGGGGGGCATTGACTGCCAGTGTCCCTCCAAAGACACTGATACCAAACTGCAGGCTGGTACACTGTACACAGGTACAGAGGACTGGACAAAGTCTCTCATAGGATTGAATGTTCAAATAATCAACTACCAAGTCATGCCTCCTGTGTGTACATTTAATTTGAGTGTGTGAGTATGAGTGTGAAGCAAGGCGTTGCTGCAAAAGAGCATTAATTTATTTAACCCTTGTTTAGCTTCTATGATAATTATTTGTTTTCAAAACCAAGATTTCAGATCAAATTTTAAATGTATATTTTAATCACAAATCTGTGGTTAAAAGTTAAATATTTGGTAAAAATAAATATTCATTTATATTTTGAATCTTTGGTTCCTGATGTGTAGCTTTATTTTTAAAACCATATATGTGTGAAAATAGGTTTGAAAGTGCGCAATTGAAAAATTCCTATGAATACATCAGTCATTCAGTTGCTCAATAGCATCAGTCACATTTGCTCTACCAACCAAGATGATGCTCACACAGGACAGTACGGTGATGACTAACCATTTGATATTTGGACGGACCAATTTCAGAGTGCAGGGGAGTTGTGCGAACTTGTGAACTTCTTACGAAAAGTTTGTTTGCACAAGGGGCATGCACATGGTGAGACCTTCATACTCAAAACATTGCGTCTTTTTGTTTGTCTACTGTTCAAAATGTGTAGTTTTGAACAAAATATTTGCTTTCCTTTTGAGTATTCTGGCACCTTAAGGATGCAATACTCTTCAGGCCCCTCATCCCGCTACTGAAATAAATTTTTTTTTTAAATCAGTTTTATTTTAGTAAAATTTATTTAACCAGGAACTCCACATTCAGATTGAAATCTGAAAGGGGGAGCTGACAAATAACATGAAGTTGTGCAACAACACAGTTGACAAAAAATGTACAAAGATCAAATCAGAAATGAGGGCGTTTGCTGAGGGGGGGGGGGGGGGGGGGGGGGGGGGGGGGAGCATGAGTGTACTGATTTGGTGAGGTGTGGAAGGGTGGAGGGCGTTTGCTAAGGGGGGGGGGGGGGGGGGGGGGGAGCATGTGTGGACTGATTTGGTGAGGTGTGGAAGGGTGGAGGGCGTTTGCTAAGGGGGGGGGGGGGGGGGGGGGGGGGAGCATGAGTGGACTGATTTGGTGAGGTGTGGAAGGGTGGAGGGCGTTTGCTAAGGGGGGGGGGGGGAGCATGAGTGGACTGATTTGGTGAGGTGTGGAAGGGTGGAGGGCGTTTGCTAAGGGGGGGGGGGAGGGAGCATGAGTGGACTGATTTGGTGAGGTGTGGAAGGGTGGAGGGCGTTTGCTAAGGGGGGGGGGGAGCATGAGTGTACTGATTTGGTGAGGTGTGGAAGGGTGGAGGTGTGAAAGCGGGGTCAGAGCGGGGTCAGACAAGGACTGTCTTGTCTGAAAGCCAGCAAATTTACGTGTTAAAGTTTCCTAATAATGATAATATTATTATCCAAAGATTCATGGTCTTAGCCTATTGTCAAATAGACCAAACATGAATATGTTAGGAGGTAATCCAGTGTACCTACTGTACTTTAAAACTCTAAAAAAACATGGAAGTTTACTTCTGCTTCTAACAATAGAGGTGATATTTGCTGACAGTTGTTAAATCCAGCCAGTCACTCTCCAATTTCAGGCAAAATATTTTCCATGCATCAAAACCAAATCGCACCACACTGGTTTTCTGCTTGAAACTGGGACTGTTTCTAGAAATGTAGATTTCAACTATCAGACCTCAACGGCCATTATCTATATATACATAAACAATTTCAATCAGTGACTTCAATTTAATGTCAAAAACTGTCTTCAAACTTAAAATCAAAAGCAACGTGATTTCTGACAGGCATCGATGGGTTCGGAGTTTTTCTCTCTGGAAGTAGTTATGCCATCCATACAATATCAGGCAACATTAATGGGCACAGGTTGTTTATGTAAAAAACAGACATCATTAGGGAAAAAAAGAGATAAGACTTCACAGATAGGATGGGTATTTAAACCAGGCTAGAAGATCAGTGCCTGGAGGGTTGCTGTACCGTGAACTTGTGTTGTGTTTCAGTGACCTTCCCACTGGCCAGTGTGATTACCATAAACTTTTACTTTTTTCAGCGAAGTGTTTGTTGTCTTAGTGAGTTCCTGCGTTGCTTGAACTGGGAACAAATGGTGTAGCATGTATACGTGACCACAAGAGGGAAGTGGACCCCACTTTATTGAGAACACGTTATTACTTGTGAGCGCTGGCTTTGGTGAAGAGGATGTGGAAGAAATGGGCAATAACTGTGACCATAAAGTGATGGACAGGCTTAGACTCTTATTGACTCACACGAAGGTGCTTAAAAACCGCGCCATTTGCATTCTTAACCGGTTAAGTGGGGAAATATTTTCGGTGATATGTAACATTAATTTAATCAATTTATAAAAGTATTCTCACTCCAGATTCACCTCACAGTTGCTCCCCATACTCTACTCATGTATGCATGCGCGCGCACCGGCACACACCTGTAGAATATCACACACAGCACCAACCTGTACAGTGTCACTGCTGCCTCTCTAGCCATTTTCCAGCAGGGGGTGCCAGTGCCAGAAATTCGCAATATAAGCGGCAGGCACAACTTTTTTGTGCTGTAACTGCACTGTGATGTTGCAACATATCGAAATAAAAATATGTTAAAAGTATAGGCTGTTTGACTCCTTCTGTAAGTGGGTTTAAAATATGGACCGTCATCAGTTACTGCTAAGCTCGTGTCCTTACTGCCCTCCGACAGAACAGTTTCGGATTGGGTACTTCTATAGCCTGTATATCAGTATGTCATGGTCTTGGATGGGACCCATAGACCTGTCTTAATAATATGTGTCAGAGTCATTACGTGTCCGTCCTTCTTTGGGAACAATGTGCGATTTGAATGCCAGTTTTTTTTACAGGTTGGTTTATAAATCAACTCGACAGACAGCAGCAAAAACACATTCCACCACTTTACACGATACATCTTCAAATGTGGACGATGGACCTCTCCGCAATTAAAACCACGCATTTCTATGTGAATTTTGTTCGGGGGAGGGGGGGGGGGGGGGGCGGGTTAGTACACCGTTATAGAACCTATTCTTCAGTAAAGCGAGCGCGAGCGCGACCGATCGCGCGCATGTACTGTAACTTTATTATCTGGCGCCTCTGGGATTTTTTTCTCTCTGTGATGTGCATTGGCATAGCTACTTCTCTTTCTCTTTCTATCTCATCCCCCCCCCCCCCCCGATCTCTCTCTCTCTCTCTCTCTCTCTCTCTCTCTCGCTCTCTGTGATATGATTTGTATATGAGCATTGGAGCCGACGGTTCTTCTGTCGGAATGCCAGTGCTACAGGAATTAGCTCGCTTCCACTGATCACAGAAAA
Source organism: Anguilla anguilla (assembly GCF_013347855.1). Taxonomy (NCBI): domain Eukaryota; kingdom Metazoa; phylum Chordata; class Actinopteri; order Anguilliformes; family Anguillidae; genus Anguilla; species Anguilla anguilla. Next base: position 4,151,839 of record NC_049208.1, on the reverse strand, counting down.
CGGAGAGAGACCGCGATGGCTTCAAAAGAACTCGCCGTCTCCTGTTTCGTCAACGTCAGCAGGGAAATAACAGGTAAGAATAAGCAAACATTGCTATTTGCGCAGTTATGATCACCATCACCAGAATCATCATAACCATAACAAAACATTGCCGGGTGCAGGCTATTTTGTTATGTCTACAATGTCCACTTAACGAAGACGTTTTCGAGTATACGTAGCCGACTGTACACGCGTTGCCGTTTCGTACTGACTGAACTGTGTGGTCATTTGAGACCATATTTTTCCTCCGTCCAGATGATGCATATGTCTACACAGGGCGTGCGGATTGCGTATCGCGGGCATGTAAAAGACCGTGGCCTAGGGCAGAATAATTTATCCCCTCTGTGCGTACGTCATGATTGCAACACTCGTATTGATCACACCCATCGTGTAGTTACTTTTGGGATAATGCGGAGAAAGCGCACTCTTTTTTTGTGCGAAATGCCTTGATCTATTCCGGCCACACACACACACACACACACACACACACACCTGTGTGTATGTATAATGTGTATCGTTTGTGTGTTTGTTTGCTTTGATGTGTACTTGATCGTTTCTTTGTTAAATGAACACGCAGCTCTAGGGTTCAGGACTGACAGTCTGGACTTTAAATGACAGTGACAGCAGTGGCATCCTGAGGGTATAATGCTCAGCTCACCACTACATACACACTGCACACACACACACACATTGCACACACACACACACACACACACACTGCGCACACACCCACACACACACACACACACACATTGCACACACACTGCGCACACACCCACACACATGCACGCACACACACACACACACAAAACACACATAAACAGCGCACGCACACACACACACACACACACATTGCACACACACACACACTTCATACATACACATTGCACACACACACACACACACACACACACTGCGCACACACACACACACACACACACAGCACACACACTGCACACACACTGCACACACACACACACACAGGCATTTAGCAGATGCTCTTATCCACTTGCAACCTGCACAACTTTTACATAGCACTTACATTGCATCCATTCATACAGCTGGATATATACTGAAGCAATGCAGGTTAAGTGCCTTTAGCTCAAGGGTACAACGGCAGTGTCCTACCTGGGAATGGACCTTCAGGTTACAAGACCGGTTCCTTACCCATTATACTACACTGCCCCCCCACACACACACAAACACAAACACACACACATGCCACACGCACACACACACAAACACAAAGACACACACATGCCACACGCACACACACACAAACACATACGCATACACACACACAGAAACACAAACACACACACGGACACAAACACACACACATGCACGCACACATGCCACACACACATGCACACACACAAACACAAAGACATTACATTACATTACATTACATTACATTACAGGCATTTAGCAGACGCTCTTATCCAGAGCGACTTACACAACTTTTTTTACATAGCACTTTACATTGTATCCATTTATACAGCTGGACATATACTGAAGCAATGCAGGTTAAGTACCTTGCTCAAGGGTACAACGGCAGTGTCCTTATCCGGGAATCGAACCTGAAACCATTCGGTTACAAGCGCAGTTCCTTACCCACTGTGCCACACTCCGTCCCCCACACATGCACGCACTCACAAACACACCGCATACACACAAGCCACACACAAGCCACACACATGCACACGCACACACCCACACACGTACACACAGAGGTCTGTGGGGAGTATCTCTCAGTGTTGAAGGCTCCATGCCTTAATTTAGACATGTTCTGTTGATTAAACCGCCCCGCCCCCCTTCTTTCACTGTTCTCTAACTGTGTGTCTTTCTTTTCCCTATCTCTGTTTATCTCTCTCTCTTTCCTTCTCTCCTTTTCTGTCTTGGTCCTTTCTTTGTGCTGGCTTTTAAGTTGTTTTTGTAACTAGATGTTTCATTAAACAACATCAAAAGTCAAAGTCTCTCTCTCTCTCTCTCTCTCTCTCTGCATCTGTCATAATGTACTGTCAGAGCAAATATTTCCTTCAAAAAAAAAGAAAAATAGAATAGAATAAGAATTAGATTTTTTTTGTTAAAACATGATGGGCAACCCAGATGAGTTTTTATAATCCCTGCGATATGGATAAACTGCTTTTCTCCCTTCTTCTCCCTCTCCTTCTCTCTCTACTCCGTCCCTCTCTCCTTCTCTTTCATCTCTCAGCAGCTTTTCCCCTCCCCTCAACCCCTCTGTTTCTCCCTGCCATTTCTTCTTTCATCTTTACATCTCCTCAGTTCAGTTCTTTTTTTTTCTTTCTTTTTTTTTTTTTTACATAATCTGCGCGTATAAGAGTGCCTAATGAGGAGAACGAGCCATTCAGCCTGGTTTTCTGCTCGTTAGTTACCTACATTTATCCTTCCATAGACTGTGGGTAGCGACTCAGTAAGCCTGTCAACAGGCATGAGGGTATTTAAATAATCTGATAATTAATAACACTTTATGCAATAAGGCCTGTCCAGGGTGTATCACTGCCTCTCGCCCCAATGCTCGCTGGGATAGGCTCCAGCACCCCCCCGTGACCCTGCCCAGGATAAGCGGGTATAGATAATGGATGGATGGATGGATTTATTAAATAAGCGGGGTGCAGTGGGGGTGATATGGGGGAGGTATGGGGCGCAGAATTAGGGTTTTCTGCGTGCGTGTGTGTGCGTGTGTGTGACGCAGAGAGAGAGACAGAATGTGTGTGTGCGTGTGTGTGTGTGACGCAGAGAGAGAGGCAGAGTGTGTGTTTTGTGTGACAGAGCCAGCTGTCCATGAGTTCTGTTTACTGGACCCTGCTCTTGGATTGTCAGTGTGGTTAACACCAGCATTAATGTGACACGCATCCTGAATCTGCAAACTCAGTTAAGGTCAGTTAACATAATCCCCATCTCACTGAAATTCAAATGAAAATTTATCCATTTATTATTGTATTTTTAAAATCATAATATAACATACACCACACAGGGGACAGATTTGCTGAATAAAACATTAAAAAAAAAAAAAAAAAACAGAAGCAAACTGCAGCGATTCATTCGTCACCACCAGCCTGAACCTTTAAAACAGACACATCAGTGATATCAGAGTGCATAGTATCCCATGCTCGCTCTACCTGTGGCTGGTGCAGGTGGATTTAACTGCCAGCTTAGGTTTATTAGTCTCTATCATTCTCCCCCCTCTCTCTCTCTCTCTCTCCCTCTCCCTCTCGTTATATATATATATATATATTCTATACAACCAAAAGTATGTGGATACCCCTTGGTCTTTTCATGGTTTGGGCTAGGCCCCTTGGGTCCAGTGAGGGCAACTTTTGATGCTGTAACATACAATGACATGCTCGATGAATCTGTGCTTCCCCAACAGTTTGGGGAAGGCCCTTTCCTGTTTCAGTATGACAATGCCCCCGGGCGCTCAGCAAGGTTCCTATAGAAATGATTTTGTTGGGAACGGTGTGGACGAACTTGACTGGCCTGCACAGAGCCCGGGCCTCAACCAAATACAACATCTTTGAGATCAGTTGGAAAGCCAACTGCGAGCCAGGCCCAATCGCCCAATCAGTGCCCGACCTCACGAATGCTGTTCTGTCTAAAGGGAAGCAAATCCCTGCAGCAATGCTCCAACATCTAGCATAAAGCCTTCCCAGGAGAGTGGAGATTGTTATAGCAAATGCCCATAATTTGGGATGAGATGTTGGATGTCAGGTGTCCACATACATTTGGTCACGTAGTGTGTATATCTACCATTGCTGTCCTTTTCAGTCTAATGAGCATTCATTTCTCCCCACCCCCCAGGACTGTATTAGGTTTAAGTGATTGGGTTTGTGCAGACATTAAACTTGATTATTGCTGTATTACCTTTCCGTCTGTGCTTCTCCTTTTCGCTGTCTCTGCCTCTCTCTCTCTCTCGTCTTCACGTCTTCCTGACTAAATGTTTTTCTATCCTTATTTAGTCAGCACACTTCTCCATTTCTCCAGCCAAATTTAAACTTCCTGTCTGCAGTCACTTCCTGTCGTCCTGTCATGTGTGTGTGTGCGTATGTGTGTGCATGCGTGTGAGTGTGTGCATCTGTGTGTGTGTATGTGTGAGCATGCGTGTGTGTGTGTGTGTGTGTATGTGTGTGCATGCGTGTGAGTGTGTGCGTGTGTGTATGTGTGTGTGTGTGTGCATGTTTGTGTGTGCGTGTGTATATGTGTGTGTGTGCGTGTGCGTGTGCGTGAGTGTGTGTGTGCATGCATGTGTGTGAATGTGTGTGTGTTTGCATGCATGTGTGTGTGTATGCATGTATGTGTGTATGCGTGTGCATGTGAGCGTGTGCGTATGTGTGAGCATGCATGTGAGTGTTTGTGTGCGTGCGTGCATGTGTGTATGTGTGTGTGTATGTGCATTTGTGAATGCTTACATTCCTGTGTGGGTGTGTGGGTCTGAGCATCGGTATGGTTAGATTAATGGTAGAGCATTCTTGCTTTCGCAGAGAGCATCAAGAAAGTGCTGGAGAAGCCTTCCATCAAGTTCGTACGCGGCGTGAAGTTGGACACGAAGAGCGGCAAATCCGAGGACAGGATTCTGGTGAGGAACGACGGTCGCGCCAAAGAGAGCCATTTCTGATTCCTGTCTTTGCAAACTTACGGAAGTTCAGCGAGGCTGAGCGGGGCTGCCTGCTGCACCTCCGACGGACGAGAGCTAGCGGGAAGGTTTCACAGTTGGAAAGGAAACAAAAGAAGTTTGAATTATGGCGGGCTTTGCGGTGATTGGTTAATGTTCCCGGAGGGCGGGGACATGCCCCACGGGCAGCAGCTGCCTGGAAGGTGCTAGACTGGGCGGAGTCCTGCCAAATTAGGCTACCTTTCACGGTCATTGTGCTGGGTGAAAATGACACCTGATGTCAGAATTGTCTAAAATTAATAATTCCCCCCCCCCCCCCTTCCCCGCCCGCATTGCATAGAATAGTAGAGACAGCAGTGTATCATCACAGTTAGGGAACTGGGCTTGTAACTTTTAAGTGCTGCGGGTTTCAATCCCGTGTGGAGTGGTGCTGCTGTACTCCCGAGAAAAGGCGCTTCACCTGAACTGCTTCGGTAAATATGTGGAATGTACATGGAGCGCGTGGGCTGGGCGTGTGGTTCTGGATCACAGCGTCTGTCAAACGCCCAAAATCGAACATAAATGGAACGTGCAGTACCCCTGCTACGCTCTCTCTCTCTGTTCCTTTTCTCCCATTTTCTCCCTCTCCCATCCCTGGTTCTTGCTCTCCATTTATACCTTTGTGCGCCTCAGTCAGTCTCTCCAGCGGTTCTCTCTCTCTCTCTCTCTCTCTCTCTCTCTTTCTCTCCCTCTCACTCCTCTCTCTCACACACACACTTTCTCTCTTTCTCTCCCTCTCGGTCTTTCTCTCTCTCTCTCTCTCTCTCTCTCTCCCTCTCTCATTAATGCTTTTGTGTTTCTCTGCCAGTGTTTGCCTGTGTCACTGTCTATCTTGTCACATCCTCCCTCCTTCCCTCTCTCTTTCTACTATCCTAGCTCCTTGTACATTAATACAGTACATGTACAGTATATAATATATGCATAACACATACAGTGTCCTGGTTCCTCCCCTCGCCTCCGCACGCACACCACTCACACACACGCACACGCACACGTACACACACACACGCGTGCACACGCACACGCACACGCACACGTACACACACACACCACACACACACACACACACGCGTGCACACACACACGCACACACACACACACACGCGTGCACACACACACACACGCACACGTACACGCACACACACACACCACTCACACACACACACACACACACACCACACACACACACACACACACACACGCGCACACGCACACGCACACACACACACCACACACACACACACACACACACGTGCACACGCACACGCACACACACACACCACTCACACACACACACTCACACACACCACACACACACACACACACACACGCGCACACGCACACGCACACACACACCACACACACACACACACACACACGCACGCACACACACACACACACACACACACACACACACACACACACACACACACACACACACACGCGCACACGCACACACACACACCACACACACACACACACACACACACACACACGCGCACACGCACACGCACACACACACACCACTCACACACACACACACACACCACTCACACACACACACACACACCACTCACACACACTCACTCACACACACACACGCAGACACACAAGTAATAAAGCCACATGAGATGGAATATAGGGAAACAAATAATTATTGACTTAATATTCATTGTCATTGATTGTGCTGTTTTCACTGGTTATTCCTGTCGGGCGATACAGCGCCTTGAATCTGCTGTGTTGCCGAAGCTGAGATCGAATACGGCTCA
>NC_049208.1:4130359-4140359 GCF_013347855.1 Anguilla anguilla | reverse complement strand
AAAAGAAAAAAAGATGGGGTGGCGTTCTCTGAGAGGACAGGATGTAGATGGGAGATGGAAAGAGAGAGAGAGAGAGAGAGAGCGAGATGTGGATGTGGCATCAAAGCCCCAGATGAAGCCCGTTAATTACACTTTAAATTATGGATGAGATTAATTACTGTCACTCATTACTGAGTTGAGATGAGCTATTCTTTTAAAGCTGATTTTCTCAGTTTCTCTCCTTCTCCCTCTCTCTCTCTCTCTCTCTCTCTCTCTCCCGCTCTCTCCCTCTCTCTCTCTCTCTCTCATTCTCTCTCTTCCGGCAATAAAAGCTGAAAAGGAAATGTGAAAATAGGAATTGGAGTGTACAGTAAGTGTGCATGGGAACATAAACCACAAACAAAAAAAGTGTCCCGCTACGTCACTCGACCAATTCTGCGCCAGAATTAATCATAACCGGTTCCTCGTGAAAGATAGCAACAGCAGCCATAGAGCAAAATTAATTCATATTTTTAAGAAGGGCGATATGGGCAAAGTCATTCTCGTCAGTGCAAAATCTTTTTTTTTTTTTGAAGTTAGATATTCCACACATTTTACTCCGGTTTTACCCCCATTTTGCTAAATGCATGTAGTTGTTTGTGCTTATCGTGCTCATAAAATATATACATGCCTGTAAGTGTTTCACCGGAATCTCACCAGCATAGCTCAGCCTTCTGACAGACGGAAGGGAAATGTTGGGGAAATGCAGCGCACCCTGTCAAGATAGAGTTTAAAAGATGAAGTTGTGTCGACACGCCGAATCTCTCAGCTGATGTTGGACGAGTGCTGACACGCGGTGCGTGGGCATGACATCATTGCAGAGGTGATGACATCACATTTTGAAGTCACGGAGCACAGGACTGCCAGTGTACGTGTTCCAGACCTGGGTCCAATACGTATTTGTTTTGGATTTAAGTACTTTTCTACACTTTGCTGATCATGTCTGGTGTGTTCGAACCACTCAAAAAATAAATACTCAGACCTCACCTTCTGGTCATATTGGCAGGCTCAATTACACTAGGCAAGATCAACAGAGCACAGGAAATTATTTTAATCCAAAACAAATACGTATTTGACCCAGGTCTGACGTGCACTGCTGCCATGCTGGAGTTCGTCCAGATTGCACCATCGGGAGCGATCTTTTAACTGTGGACCATGTAAGCAGTGTGTTCTGAAGCATTACATTACATTACATTTACTTGGCAGACGCTTTTATCCAAAGCGACGTACAAAAGTGCATACCGAAGGTCATTGGAACGACTACAAAACACAGGTTTGATAAGGTGGCCTACAATACTCATTTTGTAACAGCTATTCGTAAACCAAGAACACAAAGTCCAACATTATTCCGACCTAACCTATGCTCAAGTCAAACTAGGGGGCAGTGCAAGCTACAACTATTACGACGATAAGGCAAAGTGCAGTAAGTCCTGGATACAGGTGCGTTTTTCCGTTAACGTCTGCCTCTGTCTACCTGTCTTTGCCCCAGGTGCTGACGGCATGGAGGCTCTACCTTCTTGCGGCCAAGGTGCCGACAAAGGTGACCGACCATTTTGTTTTTGTTTTTTGTTTGTTTGTTCGTTTTTTTTTTTGTGTGTGTGTGACGTTCCTGTCGTTGTCGTTTTCACCGTCTTTTCCGCCGCGGGGCCACGGTGGTTCTCCCCGTGGGGCGAGCGTGCCGAAATCGCTCGATCGGAGCTTTGTTTCGTTTAGCGTGAGTCTGCCACAGAATATTTTTTAAAATAATTAATAAATAAACAAACAAACAAAGGGATGGATGGAAGGATGCTGTTATGGGGGGTGGGGGGGAACTGGTAAATGATTCCAAATGGGTGTCACCGATTGTGATAATGAAGACAGTGTGTGGTACTGTCTGTAGTTAATAAGACCATTTAAGGTTTACTATTTATGATGACAATGGAGACTTGCGGAATGCTTGGGGTACTATTTTTTTATTTATTAGTAAGGCTATTTTGGCATGTGCTGTTTGTGTTGATGATAGTGTGCGAGTATACTCAGCATACTGTGTGTTATTATTAAGACAATTTGGGCAGTATTGGTCATTATTTTAAAGACTGTATGGTGGTACTATTCATGGGGTAGCAGTCCTAATAATGGCTGGTGCTATTTCAGGTCGAAACAACTTTCAACTTCTTGGAGATTCGCGCAATGAACACTCACCCCGAGCACCAGGTAAGAAACACATTTTCAGGAACCGGTAGCCTTCCACCATTTTGGCTCATTTTTACTCCGGAAACATTAGCCTTCCACCATTTTTTTGCTCATTTTTACTCCAGAAGCGGTAGCCTTCCATCATTTTGGCTCATTTTTACTCCAGAGGCGGTAGCCTTCCACCATTTTGGCTCATTTTTACTCCGGAAACATTAGCCTTCCACCATTTTTTTGCTCATTTTTACTCCAGAGGCGGTAGCCTTCCACCATTTTGGCTCATTTATACTCAGGAAACGGTAGCCTTCCACCATTTTGGCTCATTTTTACTCATGGTTCCTTCCATCAGATGGACCCCAAGGTTCGAGCCACATTGAAACTCACTGTACCAATTGCCAGGGACAGAATTTACTCTAATCACAATGAACAAAGGCTGCTGTGATGGTCAAAGCATCATTTTTACTTTAACATAAACCTTAATCAAGTGGTGTCACTGCAATGTGAAAATTCTTTGTTCGCTTGTTATTATTTCTGTAAATTAGTGACACTCTTTTCTGTGTGGGGAGAGGTGGGCATGGCTACAGAGCCTGTGGTTTGGGGTGAGGTTTCAGAAGCGTTCAAAAATGGCTGTGCGGTCTCTCGCCTTTTCTCCTCACGCATCTATCCCATACAGGTTGTCATAGAAACGGACAAGTCCACATCCTCCCTGAGGCTCCAGTCACGTGATCACCTTGATCATGTGATCAGCCACATCAACTTTGCCCTCTCTCGAATCTTCAACAACTCTGTGTTCGCGTAAGTCCTTGTTTTGACTAAATCTCTCTGTCTTTCTCACAAACATCCACACACACACAAACACACACACAATTCATTTTAAATGATGTGACATATATACGACTGGATTCCAAACGCTTTAGCACAAGTAGACTGTGCATGAAACTAACATGCGATCAGAAGTCTTCTTACACTCGGTATCAAACACGTTGGCTATGAAAGCAGCGGCCGTTTTCAGACCACAAATAAATTCAGCGATACTAATGCGTGTTTAAATAATACCTGGTTATTGAGCTCATCATTGTTAATGTGTTTTAAAAAAAGAAATTATTTTCACCACCAGGGAAGCTGGTAATGTATTCCCTGAAGGTTATGACTGGCAGTTCCACACAGAGCCAGTGATTTCATGCAGACCCCTGTCACTCAAAGGAAGCTGGAGTTTTTCAAATCTGTAAGGCTTGGAAATTGGGGCCAAGCCTGTTTAATTTGCCGGGAGAAGATTTATTTTTCATTTCTATATGTATATAAGCTATATTTCTGGAACATGACGGCCAGTTTCTATGACCAAGCTTGATTCACAGTGTTTCTGTTCCATCAGAACATTGCTGTTCATTTAATTTACCTGAACTTTGTTCAGGTAGCCGGCCAAAGTGTGTGTTCTGCTTCAAGGGCCCGAAAGTGCATCAGTCAGGTCTGTACATTTCCGTGGGTTCAAATCAAGCGGCAAAGACCGGGCTGCGTCTCTGAAGCTCGCTTCCTTGTCTTGTTGAGAGACGTTGCTCACAGGCGCCAGTGCGGTGTACAGTGGGTGTTTCAGCCAGCCGTTTTAATGTAAGTTAATCGTAACTATACGATAAGTCGCGACTGATGTTTTTTCTTTGTCTAATGTCTCCCCATATGCCGATTTCTTAAGTTATTGTGCTGTTTGGACAAGCCGGTAATATTTTGTACATGAATCAGGGACAGTTTGCGTCACTACCGAGTCACTGTATGTCACGCGCTTAGTGGATGTCCCTACTGCGTAGTCTCATGCTCAGATTTGTACAACATGGCGGTGCCCGGGAACTACACTTCCCAGGCTTCAAAAAACCCTTTTCACCAAGCCCATGGAGAGTCAATGTGTTTTTCCACAGTCTGTGGTTCCAACAAGCAACAAAAAATTCCACTGTGTGATAATTTGGTTGATTCCGATAGCTTTGTGTTCATTTTGTGCTGGCCTGAGGCTGCTTGGTGTCGGTGGGTATTAATGCAGTGAGCGTCTGGACCTGCTAGTTTTTGGAGCTGTTTTCTGGGTGTACATGTTGGCATTACGGAGCTTTGTGGTTGGTCGCTGTTCTTCCGAGGGGGTATTTTAAAATGCTGTATTTTTTAAATTTTTTTATTTTGTTTCAGTTTCAATTAGTTGGACAAAAAGGCCGGACGTGTTCGTTTGTTTCTTCACTTCTTTGACTGCCAAGCTGAAACTTCCTGTTGAGTCTATTTTTCAGCCTATATTTAGATTTTATATATTTATATATTTAGTCTGCGCATTGTTCTGTGGCTCGATGCACTTTAGTGAAGTTGTGGTTACATGTGTAACTTTTTTAAAAATAACATTTCCAATTTTGTTTTCTTCATGTTTTGTTGTCAATGCTCATGTCTCACATTAATGTGCCAGCAGATTAAAGCAGAGAAGTAGATCACCAGGATAGAGTACCAGTATTATACTTTCTTTGCCTTACAGGGTGGGAAGTAGATTCCAACTAATTCAGCAAATCCCATTAACCCTTTAATCCTTTGAAGACTAGGTTTTCTGGAATGTTTTTTTTCCCCTCTAAATTGTAAGACAGTGCTTTTGAGCTGTCTTATTAGGGGAAGGGAGAACTTGTTTAAATGATGACAATTTATTTTAAAAAATTTATGAACATTCTAATGCTGATGTAACAATCTCTACTGGTAAGCAAGCAATCTGAATTAGTTCTGAATTAGAAAAAAAAAAAAAAACACTCTGAAAAAAATCTACTCTTCAGGTTTAATATAGACACTAAGTGGCACTGGGCTCAGGTTGCACTGCATGCCCCAAATCAAATAAGGCCGTTCTTTTGTTTCCAGTCTTGATTCTGCGTGTATTTCTTGGAAACCTAATCTTATTTAATGTCCCAATCTCCATCTCCTCCAGCATTAAAGAGATTATAAAACAATCTGTCATGCCAGCTTGAAACAAAAAGCTGATTGAAAAGATCGCAGGCAAGTTGCTTTGCTTTGGGTTAGCCTGTCTGTCTTATTGAGTGTGTAGGGTATGAGTAAGATTGGTTGTATTTTAATTCAAGGCTTAACGTTTTGAGTTTTAAAGTCATTGTCTTTACAATACAACAAATACTAGTACTACTAGTACTGCCCATAGTAGTAGGTTGTCTTTCTAGAAGGGAGGGTTTGAATTCCTTGATTACAGAAGTCAAGGAGGAACTGAAGAGAAGTTTTAGTATCGTCCTAAGTGATTTCGGACTGTTTTAATTAATCATTGGAAATATGAAGTGATCTCATAGTTTCTTCCTGTCTCATTATAAACGAGGTGTACCTTTTCCTTAAAACAATAATCTTTGGCAATGCTTGGCCTGTGATGCAAAACCGCTGACTGCACCACTGTCATCACAGTTGTTATTTTATTCTTTCACCTAATAAAGTTTTATTTCTCTTTCTTTTTGTTTCCCCACGAAAAAAGCGACTTTGAGTACCTAGAAAAGTGCTGTACAAATCTGAGGAATTATTATTATTATTATTATTATTATTATTATCAGAAGATGGCAGCCGTGGTGTTCTGGTCGGCTCGATCCCGTCCGTGTGAGTCAGGGCCTGAGGGGCTGGGAGGCTCCAGCTACGGGGCCAGGCCCGGCCTTGAGGGGGGGGCCCTGGTTCAGCCAATCGCCTCGTGCAGGGAGTGGCCGGGCCCGGGCCCGGGGATCGATCGGGGCTCGCTCTCGAAGGAGGCCATTAGGAGCGGAGAGGAGCGGAGAGGCCGCAAAGGCTGCGGGGCGCGTCATTATTGGAATGGCCTCGCTAGCTCGCTCGCCCGCTCGGAGCGCCGCAGTGCATTAGCCACAGTGAGAGAGAGAGAGAGAGAGAGGGGGGGGAGGGAGAGAGAGAGAGAGAGAGAGGGGGAGAGAGGGGGGAGTGAGAGAGAGAGGAAGCGAGTGAGGGGGGGAGAGAGGGGAGAGAGAGGGGGAGAGGGGGGGAGAGAGAGAGAGAGAGAGAGAGAGGGAGAGGGGGGTGAGAGAGAGAGGGGGGAGTGAGAGAGAGAGGAAGAGAGCGAGGGGGGGAGAGAGAGGGGGGAGAGAGGGGAGAGAGCAAAAGAGGATAGAAACAGAGAGAGAGAGAGATTTCACAATAAATGCAAGTGATGATAAAAAACAAAAAACAAACACAAGACCCCTACAAAGAGAGGCTAGTAAGACCCAACTCTACAGTCAGTAACTGTAATTGAGAGAGAGAGAGAGAGAGAGGAAGAAAAGGAGGGCTTCCTGCTGTGTCTGGGAGGACCGGAGGTTCTCTGATAACAAAGGGTTCGAGATGGCTCCTGTGTGTCTCTGTGTGGGGGGGGGGGCACCCTATCGCCTAGCTCCAGGGTTATTTTTTCGCCTGGTTGCAAAATGGTTTGATCTGGGAGCTCTCTCGCTTTCCACACCTGCCATAGAGGGTTCCATAAAGAACCTAATGGGGTTCCCCAGTGGAGACAACCCAGGAACCTATTTTCCTGAGAGTGTTGGGTAGCTGGTTGGATGGGAATGCTCTTCTCTATGTGCAGTACTACAGACTCTTTATTTGTCGCACATTAAGTTCTCATTAGGATAAAACTAGGTAAAAACATGAAAACAGACAGAAGAACAACCTGTCGTCCCACCAGGTACTATGCTCCTGCACTATTTCTGTCCACTCAGCTTCCTATCTTATAGTTTCTAACCCTTTGAAGAGTAGGATTTGCGGAGAAGTTTTTTTTTGTCTTTTTTAGAATGTTTTTTTTTTTTTTTTAATTCAAAAGTCAGTGTTCTAGAACTCCACTGCTTTCAGTCACCCGGTAGCGATTGCTACATCAGCATTAGACCGTTCGGTTAGGAACACTCTAATCGTGTATTTGTGACCTCACACCTTGAAGGGTTCGTAGTAGCTCCTGGCCCCGTGTTACAGTGTGTGGGGTGTAAATTACCACAGTGTTGTCCTTGGCCGTGTACCTTAATGAATATGTCCGGGCAGTGAATCGGAGTGTGCGGACGGGCTCGGGTTTGTGGGAAAGGTTCGGGGCACCTTGAGGACCACGCCTACTGGTTAAGTAGGCACACGCGCACACACACACACACACACACACACACACAACTGGATGACATTACAAAGCAGAGTTTGAAAGTGTACGTTCTTTTCCCAGTAGGTGTCTGAGACCGGGGATTGACCAACGAGAGAGAGAGAGAGAGAGAACGCGAAAGCATCGGTAGAAAGCGCCCTAGCTAGTGAAACAGCTGAGAAGCATCCCCGTTGCGCTATTTTGTTCTGGTTATTTTAGTTTGCTATTTCACTCCCATTATTTTGTTACCTGAAAACACGTGAGGAGGAATGGAGAAAAACTTAGTTTGGTTTAATTATTTTCTATGAACAGACTCTCTCTCTCTCTCTCGCTCCGCCCACAATAAAGGGGTGGGGAAATCCGGATCTTTTCCCCACAACTCCCCTGCGTCCAACTCTTCTGCCCACCGAAGGGGTGTGTTGCGGCAGCGTGCGACGGAGTGTTTTTCCCACAGTGTGCAGGAACTGCCGCCGTGGGCTATGCATGGCAAACTGTGGTCACTCACTCACTCACTCACTCACTTACGGACAACCTGTGGGACACATGCGCAGGTGGTGCTTCGTTTAGTAGTAGGACGCATGCGCAGGTGCATCTCCCAAAATCACCACTTCGAACGGCACGAGATTTTTAAGCACAGCTTTATCGCCTGACGTTACTTTAGCTAACCCTAACATGTTAGCACGTTAGCGCTTCGCCTACTTTAGTTAACCTAGTTAGCGCGTACCACCGATACAGACGTATGGACCACAAATAACGTTACAGAGGTGAGGACATGCCATAGCTAGCCAGCTATATCGTTAGCCAAGTTTTACTCATGACACTTTGTACAGGTGCACCGTGGGTCTGCACGGTTTCCTGCTTGTCGGTTTGGGCGTTACAGGAGCAGAAACTTTCAGCGTTAAGTGTCGAGCGCAGGCTGTCTGCTGAGTCATAACTAATCCGTGCGCTGTCTACGCAGCGCTTCCTCCTGACGTGACAGGCGGCTTTTTGCAGATCGGACGGAACTTTATCGAGCGGGCCTGCGAGCCGAGGACCGCGGCACCCCGGCGCTCTCTAAAAATAAGTCATCGTCTTGCGGTGTTTTCCGGAGGCAGCGGTTTCCTCCCCGAAGCCGTTGATCTTTATTAAACCTAAATTTTTCTATCTGGTCTCATTTCACGGGCCTGTGGGTTTCAGACGCAACGAGAGCTCGTTTTCCTGGCGATGGCGTCGCTCGCCTCACGGGGGGAAAGGACAAGAACGGTTCGGCGTAACGGGGGGGGGGGGGGGGGGGGCAGGGGAGGCGGCACGCCGCTTACGGACGCCGTACACGGGAGGGAGGGCGGCGACTCCGCGAATCTGGCGGTTCAGCCAACACGGCCCCCCTCTATCTCTCTCTTTATGATTTTCCCTCTCGTTTCATCTCTCTCTCTCTCCCTCTCTCTCTCTCTACCAGTCCATCCATCTGTCGGTATGACGGGGACCCCTCTGACGGGAACCGGAAGTTCTCCCCGAGCTCAGAGACTTCTGTGGAAACGCAGAGAGCTTGTGGTGAGAGGAACGCATGCACATCTAATAACACACACACGCATACGCACGCGCACACACACACACGCACGCACACACACACGCACACACGCACGCACGCACACACACACACACACGCGCGCGCACACGCACGCACACGCACACACACACGCACGCACGCACACACGCACACACGCACGCACGCACACACACACACACACGCGCGCGCACACGCACACGCGCACACACACACACACGCACGCACACACACACGCACACACACACGCGCACGCACGCACACACACATGCACACACCCACGCACACACACACGTGCGCACGCACACTCACACGCACACACACACACACGCACGCACGCACACACACATGCACACACCCACGCACACACACACGTGCGCACGCACACTCACACGCACACACACGCACACACACACACACGCACGCACACACACACGCACACACACACACACGCGCGCGCGCACGCACGCAAGTACGCAAGTACACTCACAAGTGCACATTCACACAAACACATACATGCTCACACACAAACTTATACTAAGTTGTCTGTGTCTTTTTCTCTCTCTCTCTCTCTCTCTATCTCCCTCCCCCTCCCCCACCCCCCTCTCTCAGGGGGATTCTCAGAGACCTATGCAGCGTTATGTGACTACAATGGCATCGGGTGCAAAGAGGAAGTGCAGTGGGTACGACCTGTCAATCATCTGTTCCCTTCCAGCATCTGTACGTCCAAGGGGCAAAACAATATGTCCCAGTAACCCTTTCCATCTCTCTCTCTCTCTCTCTCTCTCTCTCCTCATTGTTTCCTCTGTATCTCTCTTTCTTTTTCTCTATTTTTACTTCCTCCCCCTTTTTCATTCTCTGTCTCATCTCCCTTCCAATCTTCCTCTCTCATTCTGTATCTCCCCTTCTTGCTCTCTCTCTCTCTCTATCTATCAGGATGTGGACACCATCTATCACTCTCAGGACAACAGAGAGTTTAACCTGCTCGACTTCAGTCACCTTGAGAGCAGGTGAGGGCCGCCCGATCCAAAGGAAATGACAAATCATACCCAGCGCGCCACTTCCTGTCACTCCTTGGTCATCCAACCAGGGGCTGAGCACTGGTTTCCTGCCCGTTGACCAACCCCACGCCTCCCCTCCCCCCCACCACCACTCTTCCTGCCTATTTTCAGAGGCCTTCTGTT
>NC_049208.1:4122859-4125359 GCF_013347855.1 Anguilla anguilla | reverse complement strand
CCTCTTTCTCGTTTCCCCCCCTCTCTCTCTCCCTCCCTCTCTTTCCTGTAGGTGTGGTGGCTCTCTCCCAGGCTCTCTGCTCCAGTGATGATTACTCAAACTCCCTCCTGCACCTGGACCTCAGCCGCAACCCAGGGGTGCTGTCTGGGGAGGACGCCACGGTCAGAGCCACTGCGCCCCAAAACTACACACCTCACACCCCTATACCCACGCTGCACCTTACACACTACGCCCCAAAACTACGCACCTCACACTGCACCCCTATACCCCACGCTACAGCTTACTAACTACACCCCAAAACTACGCACCTCACACTGCACCCCTATACCCCACGCTACACCTTACACACTACGCCCGAAAACTACGCACCTCACACTGCACCCCTATACCCCACGCTGCACCTTACACACTACGCCCCAAAACTACGCACCTCACACTGCACCCCTATACCCCACGCTACACCTTACACACTACGCCCGAAAACTACGCACCTCACACTGCACCCCTATACCCCACGCTGCATCTTACACACTACGCCCCAAAACTACGCACCTCACACTGCACCCCTATACCCCACGCTACACCTTACTAACTACACCCCAAAACTACACACCTCACACTGCACCCCTATACCCCACGCTACACCTTACTAACTACACCCAGAAACTGTGCACGTCACACCTCACCATTTATACCCCACGATACACCTTACGCACTACGCCCCAAAACTACACACCTCACACTACACCCCTATAACCCACACTACACCTTACTAACTACACCCCAAAACTACGCACCTCACACTACACATCTATACCCACGCTACACCTTACACACTACACCCCAAAACTACTCACCTCACACCTCACCACTTATACCCCATGCTACACCTTACGCACTACGCCCAAAAACTACACACCTCATACCACTCCCCTTTATTCCCCACACTACACCTTACACACTATGCCCAAAAACTACTCACCTCACACTAGGTGAATACACCCCCACACTAAACGCTCAAACTACACCCCCTACTCCTACGCACTACACCCCTCTCTGTCACCTCCTCTGATGCTCTCTGTCTCTCGGTCTTCCTGCAGAACCTGTATCTTTTCCTGGCACAGCCTAACTGCCTGGTGCACCTGGACCTCTCTGGAACAGACTGCGCCGTGGATTCGGTAGGGGTCCTTTTATCCAGGATTGGAGTAGGTGGAGAGTAAAGGAGGAGTAGGGGGACAGTACAGGAGGAGTAGGGGGAGAGTAATGGAGGAGTATGGGGGAAAGTAAAGGAGGAGTAGAGGGAGAGTAGAGGAGGAGTAGGGGGGGAGTAGAATTGGAGTAGGGGGAGGGTAGAGGAGGAGTAGGGGGCGAGTAGAGGAGGAGTAGACAGAGAATAAAGGAGGAGCAAGAGGAGAGTAGAGGAGGAGTAGAGGGAGAGTAAAGGAGGAGTAAGGGGAAAGTAAAGTAAATTTGAATTGTGCACATTCAAATGCATTTGACCACGTTTGCTTATAGTTTAGGCTTGTTTATATCCCTCCCCACTTTCTACCTGCCTGATTGACAAGTCTGTCACCTCAATCTCAGTCTCTCTTCCTGTCCCTCTCCCTCTCCCTCTTACTCTCTCTCTCTCCCTCTCAGTTGTTTGGGGCGTTACTCAGGGGCTGCTGTGCTGATCTCTCCTACCTGAACCTCTCCAAGAACTCTTTCTCACACAGGTCAGTGCCTGGCTCCTCTCCCTCCTCTCCTCTCTTTACTCTCCTCCTATTCCTCCTTTACTCTCCCCCTACTCTCACTTTACTCTCCTCCTACTCCTCCTTTACTCTCCCCTACTCCCAGTTTAGTCTCCCCCTACTCCTCATTTACTCTACCCCAGTCCTCCTCTACTCTCCCTCTACTCATGCTTTACTCTTTCTTTATTTACCATTTATTCTCCATCAAGCTTACTACTGGCTAACTCCCAGCCCTTTTTGATTATATCCTACTCCAGCCATATTCTACACTTACTCCCCACCCACTCCAATCCTACTCCAGCCATATACCCACTCCAATCCTACTCCAACCATTTGGAAAGTGGTTTAAAAGTGAGTTTTCTATCTGACCAGGACATAGTTAGGCCATGTTGGAGCTAACCTAGTCCATTTATGTTAAAACTTCTCTCAAGCTAGTACATTTGCACTGCTCTAGATGCCTAGTTCCAAGCTTTTTCTCACTGAGTACGTTCTTCCTCTCCCTCCCCCCTCTCTCTCTCTGTCCCCCCTCCCTTTCTTTCTTCCTCTCTCTCTCACTCTCTCCCCCTCCCCCCTCTCTCTCTCTCTCTCTCTCTCTCTCTTCCTCTCTCTTCCCTCTCCTCCCTTTCTCTCTCTCTCTCTCTGTCTCTCTCGCTATCTCTCAGGAAAGTACGGGAGTCTCTTCCGTTGTTTCGTCAGTTTTTCAGCTCGGCCTTCAGTCTCACACACCTCAGCCTGGCGTCCATGAAGCTGCCCCTCGACGTGCTCAGGTG
>NC_049208.1:4109449-4122759 GCF_013347855.1 Anguilla anguilla | reverse complement strand
ACACCACACTGAGGTGAGACCTACAGGTCGACACTACACTGAGGTGAGACCTACAGGTCAACACTACACTGAGATGAGACCTGCAGATCAACACTACACTGAGGTGAGACCTACAGGTCGACACTACACTGAGGTGAGACCTACAGGTCAACACTACACTGAGGTGAGACCTACAGGTCAACACTACACTGAGGTGAGACCTACAGGTCGACACTACACTGAGGTGAGACCTACAGGTCAACACTACACTGAGGTGAGACCTACAGGTCAACACTACACTGAGATGAGACCTGCAGATCAACACTACACTGAGGTGAGACCTACAGATCACCACTACACTGAGGTGAGACCTACAGGTCAACACTACACTGAGGTGAGATCTACAGGTCAACACTACACTGAGGTGAGACCTACAGATCAACACTACACTGATATGAGACCTACAGATCAACACTACTCTGAGGTGAGACCCACAGGTCAACACTACACTGAGGTGAGACCTGCAGGTCAACACTACGCTGAAATGAGACCTACAGGTCAACACTACACTGAGGTGAGACCTACAGGTCAACACTTCACTGAGGTGAGACCTACAGGTCAACATGACACTGAGGTGAGACCTACAGGTCAACACTACACTGAGGTGAGACCTACATGTCAACACTTCAGTGAGATGAGACCTACAGATCAACACTACACTGAGGTGAGACCTACAGGTCAACACTACACTGAGGTGAGACCTACAGATCAACACTGCACTGAGGTGAGACCTACAGGTCAACACTACACTGAGGTGAGACCTACAGCTCAACACTACACTGAGGATAGAGTCAGAGAGCTGGTGAGTAATGGTGAGAGAGGGGGAGGACAGACAGCATGTGGCGTATATTATTTAGGCGCAAGTGGGAGTGTTTAGAGTCTCCAGTGTATCTCTGAGGATGAGGTAGGGTTGCAGAAGGTGAGGAAGGCGTCTGAAGTATTTTGCGTCTTTACATGTTTTGAATTAACCTTTCTTTCTCTCTTTCTCTGTAACTCCTTCTCTCTCTCTCTCTCTCTCTCTCTCTCTCTTCCTCTCGGGCACTCTTTGGCTGCAAGGAGTGTCACATGGGACCGTAACAACACCACGGCAACTGGGCTCCAGGATGTGGCCCGAGCTCTTGAACAGTGAGTTATACACACACATATGCGCACAAACAAACACACACACAGGTGTGTAGATGTGATGCAGGTGTGCATTGCTGACTGCTGGTTCAGACTGTACTATGACAGGTATAGATGTGTAAATCTCAATACATTAAATTGAAAATTAATTGAGATTTAAATTAATAAATTCTGAAAGCACTAAACATCATATTATTATTATTATTATTATTATTATTATTATTACTACCACTACTGCTATTATTCGTCCTAGTATTTGTAGTAATAGTTGAACTAGCAGTAGTAATAGTAATACTAAAAGTAGTAATACTAGGACTAACAGTAGTTGTAGTAGTAGTACTAGTATTAGTAGTAATAGTAGTACTAACAGTAGTACTAGTAATAGTCTGACTAGTAGTAGTAATACTAGGACTAACAGTAGTAGTAGTAGTAGTAGTAGTAGTACTAGTATTAGTAGTAATAGTCGGACTAGTAGTCGTAATAGCAGTACTAACTATAATAGTAATACCTGGACTAACAGTAGCAGTAATAGTAGTTGTATTAGTAGTATTAGTCATATTGGCATTATTATTCATTCTGAAAATCTCAGAAACTCAGAAGATATGATGGTGTGGTGTGGGGTGGTGTGGATTGGCCTGTAATGTCTTACCTGTATGTACCCTTCAGCAACTTCACTCTGCAGTACATGCCCCTCCCCCTCAGTGATGTCACCCAGGCCTACCGTGGCTCCTCAGAGAAGACTGAGCAGGCGCTGACCAAGGTGGGTCAAAGGTCAAACTCAGCGCCAAACTGGCTCCAGTGAACGGGAGGAACTCTATTTCGCAGGAGTCAGGAACTCCATGAGCCTCCATTCCATGTCATATAAATGTATATCCTCCTTAGGACCAGGAATGAATTTTTATGAACCTCTGTCTCATAATCTTAAGGACCCATACAGTATACCCTACTCTGCTGAAACCTAGACTGTGAGGTACGTTCAATAAAAAGAAGTATTTTCACTGTGACATTTTTTTATACAAATCGAGGCATTTTGTATTATGTCAAAAGAAAATATGAAAAAAAAAAACAGTTATTTTCTTCTGCCGAGTCTCAGGAGGATATCCTGGTGTTTTTGACTTGCTTGTGTTGGTGTGAAAAGAGCCGCGTTCCCGTGGAAACACTCGCTGTTTTCCTCAGTGGCGTCTTCTTCAGTCTTTCTCTCTCTGTCTCTCTCTCTCTCTCTCCATCTCTCTCACTCCATCTTTCTCTCTCTGTCTCTCTCTCATTTTCAATTTTGAATTTAAGCTGCTTTGTTGGTATGAAATACAAATGTAATTATTGCCAAAGCAAACATCACTCTCTCTTTCTGTCTCTCTCAGTGCAGTGTTAATGTCTCTCTCTCTCTGTCTCTCTCAGTGCAGTGTTAATGTCTCTCTCTCTCTCTCTCTCTCTCCGCCTCTCTCAGATCCAGCGTGCTCTGCTGAGGAATAATCAAACCCAGAGGTTCTCTCAGAGGCAGGCCCTCCGCCTCCACCAGGGCCTGGTCACCAGCACTGCCGAACAGGTCAGAGGTCGGGGGGGCGCGGGGGGAGGGGGGGAGGGGGGCGGTAGTGCTGGTGACCAGGCCCTCAGCCTCCACCAGGGCCTGGTCACCAGCACTGCCGAACAGGTCAGAGGTCGGGGGGGCACGGGGGGGGGGGGGGGGGGCGGGAGTGCTGGACACCGGAGGGCTGCGGCCTGACTTGCACCACCTCGCACAGCACTTTCGACAAAACTACAACGTCTTTGTCATCATCTGCAAAAAAGTGTCCCAAAACACTTTCTTTTTCCTCAACGATACGCACCGCTAGGATTTTGTTTATGTCAAGCAAATGAAAAAAAAATGTTAGTTTTTTTTTTTTTTTTTTAATGGTCGGGACGTTTGCCGTCTTGTTGCCATAGAGACAGCAGGCCCTTCCCTGCGGGCCTCTGCTGAGGCGTCGGTGCCAAGTGTTGTGCGACACCTTCGTTTCCGTCGAGCGACGCTTTTTCGTGAAAGTGTCGCGCGGCGACGTATAAATTAGGCCGAAGTGTGCAAACACGCGGAGATAAACAGATAAATGGCGCCTGCCCGGCATTGCGCCGCAGCCGTTTAGCAGATGCTCTCGTCTCCGGGGCAACCGACACACCTTCACAGCACACAGCGTTCACACCGCATCCATTTATACGGCAATTTACCACAGCAAACGCAGCGGGAGTAGAGAGGGGGAGGAGCTAAGTCTATTTACCACAGCAAACGCAGCGGGAGTGGAGAGGGGGAGGAGCTAAGTCTATTTACCACAGCAAACGCAGTGGGAGTGGAGAGGGGGAGGAGCTAAGTCTATTTACCACAGCAAACGCAGCGGGAGTGGAGAGGGGGAGGAGCTAAGTCTATTTACCACAGCAAACGCAGCGGGAGTGGAGAGGGGGAGGAGCTAAGTCTATTACCACAGCAAACGCAGCGGGAGTAGAGAGGGGGAGGAGCTAAGTCTATTTACCACAGCAAACGCAGCGGGAGTGGAGAGGGGGAGGAGCTAAGTCTATTTACCACAGCAAACGCAGCGGGAGTAGAGAGGGGGAGGAGCTAAGTCTATTTACCACAGCAAACGCAGTGGGAGTGGAGAGGGGGAGGAGCTAAGTCTATTTACCACAGCAAACGCAGCGGGAGTGGAGAGGGGGAGGAGCTAAGTCTATTTACCACAGCAAACGCAGTGGGAGTGAGAGGGGGAGGAGCTAAGTCTATTTACCACAGCAAACGCAGCGGGAGTAGAGAGGGGGAGGAGCTAAGTCTATTTACCACAGCAAACGCAGCGGGAGTAGAGAGGGGGAGGAGCTAAGTCTATTTACCACAGCAAACGCAGCGGGAGTAGAGAGGGGAAGGAGCTAAGTCTATTTACCACAGCAAACGCAGCGGGAGTAGAGAGGGGAAGGAGCTAAGTCGCTCTCTCTCTCTCTCTCTCTCTCCTTGCAGGTGATGGAGCGCCTGTGTGTGCGCGTGCAGCAGCAGGTGTGTGTTCTGCGGGGGTCGAGCGAGGGGGAGGAGCTACAGGCCGCCAGGCAGGTGCTGAAGGAGGCCCGGAACTCCCGCGCGGTGAGTGTGTGTGTGTGTGTGTGTGTGTGTGTGTGTATACGTGCGTGCGTGTGTGTGAGTGTGAGTGTGAGTGTGTGTGTGCATGTTGGTCTGTGTGTGTGTGTGTCTGAGTGTGTGTGTGCATGTTGATCTGTGTGTGTGTGTCTGAATGTGTGTGTGCATGTTGGTCTGTGTGTGTGCCTGCGCGTGTGTGTGTGTGTGTAATAACCCCTCTCTCTCTCTCTCTCTCTCTCTCAGCTCTACCCCTCTCTGTGTGAGCTGGCCCATGTGCTCTCAGTAGACGGGTGTGTGTGTGTGTGTGTGTGTGTGTGCGTGTGTGTGTGTGTGTGTGTGTGAGTGTGTGTGCGTGTGCGCGTGTGTGCGTGTGTGTGTGTGTGTGTAATAACCTCTCTCTCTCTCTCTCTCAGCTCTACCCCTCTCTATGTGAGCTGGCCCATGTGCTCTCAGTAGACGGGCCGGTCAGACAGAAGCTGGACTCGCTGGCAGGAGAACTGGCCAAAGCAGCGGACAAAGAGCTGCAGGTACAGCCTGCCTCTGATTGGACGCCCCCTGTTATGATGTATTTATTGTATTTATTGATTGGCTGCCCTGTCTCAGGTGATCGTGGACTCCATGGTCTTATGCAATGTGCTGATTGGTCAGTTGGTTTGTGATGGGCTCATTGATTGGCTGCCCTGCCCCAGGTGATCGTGGACTCCATGGTGTCGCTCTGTCGGGAGCTCTGCCCTCTCTCCTCCTCGGCGGCCGAGCGCCTGACTCCGCCCCTCTCCTCCGTCTCCGAGCGCGTCTCCATCCCTCGCTCCACCATCCGCTCCGCCCTGATGGAGAGAGCAGCACAGGACATCCACCGAGCTCTGGAGTGAGAGAGGGAGGGAGGGAGGGGAGGGGGAGAGGGAGAGAGAGAGGGAGGGAGGGAGGGAGGGAGGGAGGAGAGGGGGAAGGAGAGGGGGAGGGAGGGAGGGAGGGAGGGATGGAGGGGATAGAGTGAGAGAGAGAGAGGGAGAGATGGGGAAGTGAGGGGGGGAGAGAGAGGGAGGGAGAGAAGGGAGAAGAGAGGGGGAGCAGGGAGGGAGGGATGGATGAAGAGGGATGAAGAGGGAGGGGAGGGAGAGAAATAGAGTGAAGGAGGAAGGGGGGATGGGGGAGTGGGGGAGGTAGAAAGGGAAGTAAGGGAGAGGGACAGAAATAGGGAGTGGAGGATGCGGGGTGAGAGGAGCGAAGGAGGAAGAGAAATAGAGAGTGAGTGAGAGAGAGGGGGAGAGACAGCTACAGAAATAGAGAGAGGGAGAATATGGAGATGAGGGAGAAGGAGAAGAGAGGGAGGCTGTGAGGGAGTGAAAGAAGGGAGGGAGGAAAGGAAGGAGAAGAGAAGATAGAATACAGTCACCCCTTCCAGTCCTTTTCAATGCAGTCGCATGTGTTCTGCTCTTCTCCTGTCTGTCACAGGGAGGTGAAGCTGTCGGTGGTCTCCTATCTGACGAACTCCATAGTGGATCAGATTCTGCAGGAGCTCTACAGCACACACAAAGCCCTGGTACAGCCCCACCACTGCGTCTGCAGCCCTCCGGCACTGTCTGTCTGTCTGTCTGCAGCCCTCCAACACTGTCTGTCTGTCTGTCTGTTTGTCTGTCTGCAGCCCTCCGGCACTGTCTGTCTGTCTGTCTGTCTGCTGCCCTCCAGCACTCTCTGTCTGTCTGTCTGTCTGTCTGCAGCCCTCCTGCACTGTCTGTCTGTCTGTCTGGGTTTCTGTCTGTCTGTCTGTCTGTCTGTCTGCAGCCCTCCTGCACTGTCTGTCTGTCTGTCTGTCTGCCTGTCTGGGTTTCTGTCTGTCTTTCTGTCTGTCTGCAGCCCTCCGGCACTGCCCATCTGTGTGTCTGTCTGTCTGTCTGTTTGTCTGCCCATCTGGGTTTCTGTCTGTCTGTCTGCCCGTTTGTGTTTCTGTCTGTCTGTCTGCCTGTCTGTGTTTCTGTCTGTCTGACTGCCTGTCTGTGTTTCTGTCTGTCTGTCTGCCTGTCTGTGTTTCTGTCTGTCTGTCTGTGTTTCTGTTTGTCTGTCTGCCTGTCTGTGTTTCTGTCTGTGTTTCTGTCTGTCTGTCTGTCTGCCTGTGTTTCTGTCTGCCTGTCTGTCTGTGTTTCTGTCTGTCTGACTGCCTGTCTGTGTTTCTGTCTGTCTGTCTGTCTGTGTTTCTGTTTGTCTGTCTGTCTGTCTGTGTTTCTGTTTGTCTGTCTGCCTGTCTGTGTTTCTGTCTGTCTGTCTGTCTGCCTGTGTTTCTGTCTGCCTGTCTGTCTGTGTTTCTGTCTGTCTGTCTGTGTTTCTGTCTGTCTGTCTGTCTGCCTGTGTTTCTGTCTGCCTGTCTGTCTGTGTTTCTGTCTGTCTGTCTGTGTTTCTGTCTGTCTGTCTGTGTTTCTGTCTGTCTGACTGCCTGTCTGTGTTTCTGTCTGTCTGTCTGCCTGTCTGTGTTTCTGTCTGTCTGTCTGTGTTTCTGTTTGTCTGTCTGCCTGTCTGTCTTTCTGTCTGTGTTTCTGTTTGTCTGTCTGCCTGTCTGTGTTTCTGTCTGTCTGTCTGTGTTTCTGTTTGTCTGTCTGCCTGCCTGTGTTTCTGTCTGCCTGTCTGTCTGTGTTTCTGTCTGCCTGTCTGTGTTTCTGTCTGTGTTTCTGTCTGAGCGCTGTCTGTGTTTCTGTCTGTGTTTCTGTCTGTCTGCCTGTCTGTGTTTCTGTCTGTCTGTCTGTGTTTCTGTCTGTCTGTCTGCCTGTCTGTGTTTCTGCCTGTCTGTCTGTGTTTCTGTCTGTCTGTCTGTGTTTCTGTCTGTCTGTCTGTCTGTCTGTGTTTCTGTTTGTCTGTCTGCCTGTCTGTGTTTCTGTCTGTGTTTCTGTCTGTCTGCCTGTCTGTGTTTCTGTCTGTCTGTCTGCCTGTCTGTGTTTCTGTCTGTGTTTCTGTCTGTGTTTCTGTCTGAGCGCTGTCTCTCCTGTGTTAGAGTCGGCAGGTGTCTCAGGTGAAGCCCTGGGACGAGACCGGGACAGGGAGGAGATCTCACAGACACCGAGACTCCCTGGACATCACTGACGAAGAGCTGGGGACCAGCATCGTGAGTGTGTGTGTGTGTGTGTGTGTGTGTGTGTGTGTGTGTGTGTGTGTGTGAGTGTGTGTGTGTGTGTGTGTGTGTGTGTGTCTGTCTGTGTCTATGTGTGCATGTGTGTGTGTGTGTGTGTGTGTGTGTGTGTGTCTGTCTGTGTCTATGTGTGCATGTGTGTGTGTGTGTGTGTGTGTCTGTCTGTGTCTATGTGTGCATGTGTGTGTGTGTGTGTGTGTGTGTGTGTGTGTGTGTCTGTCTGTGTCTATGTGTGCATGTGTGAGTGTGTGTGTGCATGTGCACATGCGTGTGTGTGTGTGTGTGTGTCTGTCTGTGTCTATGTGTGCATGTGTGAGTGTGTGTGTGCATGTGCACATGCGTGTGTGTGTGTGTGTGTGTGTGTGTGTGAGACTGCATGAATCTGCTTCAGTCTAACTGGCTTGCTCTCACACCTGTAGGACACTATTGCTATAAAGAAGAGGAGCTCCAGGACAAGACGAATCCGCCCCGTGTCCACCAGACTGAGTGAGTCTGTCCTCAAACAAACTCAACCCCACTCAACCATCCTCAACCCAATTCAACCCCATTCAACCACACTCAACCCAATTCAACTCCAATCAACCCCATTCCGCCATGTTTACTTGCAGGTTAACTTTGGCTAAAGTTACACTCTCTAATTACTTACAAGCTACTGCTAGTTTAAGAGTCTTAAATCTAGAGTCTTACCTCCCAAATACATATATGCATTTGTGTGTATGTGTGTGTGTGTGTGCATGTGTATGTGTGAGATAAAGTAGCATAATGTGGTGTGGGTCTTCCAGTATTTTTCAGGGTACATTTTCATCACATTAGCCATTTAAAGAGTTTCAGCCAAGGCCCAGTTCTGACAGTGATGCTCCAGCAGAGCCAAATTTTGCTGCAGTGCTTGTATTGAGACCAATTGCAGGGTTGTTCCTCTGTACACAGGGAAGAGTTTCAGCTATGTGTGGAAAGAGGCCAGAGCTTGCAGGCTAATCCAACAGCACCACCCTCTACTTAATTGCATTACTGTTGTAAATATTGAACTGTGCTCCATTGAGATTAAAGCCGTCTAAATGTCATGGCCTCTATCAGTTGATCAATGTCAAGCTCTCTGAAGCCACTCTCTTTTTTCTGTTTTTTTTTCTTCTAATCTCTCCTCTTTTTTTCCTTTTCTCTCTTTCTCTGCTTTTCGTCCCTCAGGTCTGGGTGATGACTCCAGTGCCTCCCCTCCGTCTTCAGTACCGCCACACTCCGCCCCCCTCTCTCGCTCTGCATCATGGGAGTGTCTGTCTGCCCTGCCTACCCAGGGTGCACCTCTGCATCATGTGACCAGGGTTAGGCCGAGGCCACCGCGGAAGCACCGGAGAGGACACGCCCCTCCTGAAGCAGTGAGACCAGTGACCCCTGACCCCTCATATCACAGATAATGGCCAACAGAGGTGGCCAACCCAGGTCCTGGAGGGCCGCAGGTTTCTGCTGGTTTTTGTTGCTACTTTGATCAATTGATCAATTAAAGCGCTCTATTACACAGTTAACTCACCTCACCTGGTTTCTTGGGTCTAAAGCAGCTGTTGTATTTAAGGTGAAAACAAAAACCAGACCCTGCGGCTACCCAAGACCACCTTTGATGTAGACCCACCAGATTCTCACCTTTCTATCCATAACTACAGAAGCTATATCTCTCTATTTTTCACCTTAAAAACGTTCCAATTAATACTTCTTTTGAAAATCCAGTAAGGGTGTCACAGTACAGTACAGTGGCAGTGGGTACTCTGCGACATAGCTCAGGAGGTAAGAGCGGTTGTCTGGCAGTCGGAGGGTTGCCAGTTCGATCCCCGCCCTGGGCATGTCGAAGTGTGCCTGAGCAAGACACCTAACCCCTAACTGCTCTGGTGAATGAGAGGCATCAATTGTAAAGCGCTTTGGATAAAAGCGCTACATAAATGCAGTTCATTTACCAGTCCACTTACTCGTTACTGCAATATGACACCTGAAACTCAACCAGAACCTCCTGTAATCAAGAAACACTGGTCATTGTCAGAATGCAGGACACTAAGTATGCGGTTGGACTATAGAAGCTGTGCTATTTCTGTTTCGACAGCCTCAGACAAGGGGAGAAAAGGGAAAAGGAGGAGGGGTTGGAAAGAGTATTCAAATTGCCTTGCTTAGATCTGCCCGCCTGCCTGCAGTGGCAGAGTCCTGGGATTCTCAGCGTTTTGGGGGTACTGGTCGTGCTGAGGAGGTGATGAAATGCGTTCGCCTTTGAACGAGAGACGAAAATTAGCCTCGCCGCGGCGGGCCTTCTGTCTCAGAGTCTGCGGTGCCGTTTTGAAGGGGGGCTGACTGGCACCCGGGGGGGGGGGGGGCGCGGCCGACTCCCGCATCGACCGACAACGGCAGCCGGCTGTTTCCTGGTCCCGTAACAGGAAGTGACATTATCCTGTTCCGCTGAACGAATACGAATCGGGCAAGGTCTCCTTCACGGGGGGGATCTCGTGAAGGAGGATCAGTCGGCCTTCCCTGAGAACCTCCTCCGTGAGCCTGACCGTCCTGTGAAACTACAAAAGCTTTTTTCCCCCTCTCTGAGTTTTAAACGTCAATCAGTGTGCTTTATTGATTGATTGATTGATTGATTTATAAAAGTGGGTTACCCTTGCTGCCCTGTGGGCGTGCATCTATGGTATTGCTGTAGAACTCTTCCAGAAGTTGTATACTCCAGACTGAAGCCCGAGTTTTGAGCTGTGGTTCCTGGATTTTCTGAGGCAAAAAAAAAAGAATGGTTACATTTTAAACCAATGGCTGCCCAACCCTGTTCCTGGAGATCTACCGTCCTGTAGGTTTTCAGCCCTAATGAAGCATACCTCGATCAGCAGCTAGAGATCTTGTTGAGCTGCTAATTGGTAGAATCAGGTGTGCCAAATTAGGGTTGAAATGAAAACCTACAGGACAGTAGATCTCCAGGAGCAGGGTTGGACGGCCCCGTTTTACATGAATGTTCCTCTATGTCATGTGATCATATCCCAATCCACCTCAACTCTTTCCACCACCGAAGAGTTCCCACATTCCCAAATTTTTAGAGTCACGGAATTAGGGAAAGTAAGGGTCAATTTTCACATTCCCACGGTGTGGGAATCGCAGACATTAGGGAGAGGAATAACGATTAACCATGCATCTAAGTTCCCCACATCGTAGTTACCCTGCGAATCAGCCATATTAAAGTAACACCTGAGTACTTAATATCTGAGGTGCACTTGCGTTTTTAAGTGACTGCTGCATGATCTGCCTCTGCTTTCTCGTTGACCCGAGCCTGCTCAACTTTCGAAAGGCAAAGCAAGCCGGGCTAATTGGGGTTAAGAGGTGGTTTTCACGCGTGGGTGCCTCTTAACATCAGCTGCCAGTAAACTGCGTTTGTATTGCTGCGAAGGGCAAGTTGTGACTCAGAGTGGATATTTTTACTGATGCAATTCAAGTGCCATGCCTCAGGGTACCAAGTGAAGATTTATATGTGTGAATCATTTTCTCTTTCTCTCACTTTTACTCTCTCTCTCTCTCTCTCTCTCTTTCTCTCTAGCACTGCACAGAAAATGGAGCCGTTACTCCTCTCGATGATGGACTGCCTGATTTTTATACCAAGAGAGTCCTGCCTGGCAGGTGCAACATACGCACACACACACGCACACATGCACTCACTCTCACACACACACACACGCACTCACACACACACACACACACACATACTCACATACGTTATATAAAATACATTTATTATTATTATTATTATTATACACACATGCTTCTGACAGAATGGTGGCTCTTTCTCTCTCTCATTCTTACAGCCAGCTTTCATCTCTTCACCAAGCTCAGTCCTTCAGAAGAAAGAAGAGACGCAGTATGCTGTCAATCTTTGGTTTCCGTAGGAACCGCAACTCTACAGTCTCCACTCAGGAGTCCACGGCGGTGGCAGGTGCCTGTGGAGAGGAGCCCAGGACAGTGGCGTCTGCTCCCAGCAGGTACAGCACTTCAGCTGTGTGGAGCAGTGGTCTGAGCAGCAGTGTGGAGCAGTGGTCTGAGCAGCAGTGGTCAGAGCAGCAGTGTGGAGCTGTGGTCAGAGCAGCAGTGTGGAGCAGTGGTCTGAGCAGCAGTGTGGAGCAGTGGTCTGAGCAGCAGTGTGGAGCAGTGGCCAGAGCAGCTGTGTGGAGCAGTGGCCAGAGCAGCAGTGTGGAGCAGTGGCCAGAGCAGCTGTGTGGAGCAGTGGCCAGAGCAGCTGTGTGGAGCAGCGGTCAGAGCAGCAGTGTGGAGCAGTGGCCAGAGCAGCAGTGTGGAGCAGTGATCTGAGCAGCATTGTGGAGTAGTGGTCAGAGCAGCAGTGTGGAGCAGTGGTCAGAGCAGCAGTGTGGAGCAGTGGTCAGAGCAGCAGTGTGGAGCAATGGCCAGAGCAGCAGTGTGGAGCAGTGGCCGGAGCAGCAGTGTGGAGCAGTGGCCAGAGCAGCTGTGTGGAGCAATGGTCTGAGCAGCTGTGTGGAGCAGTGGCCAGAGCAGCTGTGTGGAGCAGTGGCCAGAGCAGCTGTGTGGAGCAGCGGTCAGAGCAGCAGTGTGGAGCAGTGGTTTGAGCAGCTGTGTGGAGCAGTGGTCTGAGCAGCAGTGATCTGAGCAGCATTGTGGAGTAGTGGTCAGAGCAGCAGTGTGGAGCAGTGGTCACAGCAGCAGCGTGGAGCAGTGGTCAGAGCAGCAGTGTGGAACAGTGGTCTGAGCAGCAGTGTGGAGCAGTGGTCAGAGCAGCAGTGTGGAGCAGTGTTCAGAGCAGCAGTGTGGAGCAGTGGTCTGAGCAGCAGTGTGGAGCAGTGGTCAGAGCAGCTGTGTGGAGCAGTGGTCAGAGCAGCAGTGTGGAGCAGTGGTCTGAGCAGCAGTGTGGAGCAGGGGTCTGAGCAGCTGTGTGGAGCAGTGGCCAGAGCAGCAGTGTGGAGCAGTGATCTGAGCAGCATTGTGGAGTAGTGGTCAGAGCAGCAGTGTGGAGCAGTGGTCTGAGTAGCAGTGTGGAGCAGTGGTCAGAGCAGCAGTGTGGAGCAATGGCCAGAGCAGCAGTGTGGAGCAGTGGCCGGAGCAGCAGTGTGGAGCAGTGGCCAGAGAAGCTGTGTGGAGCAGTGGTCTGAGCAGCTGTGTGGAGCAGTGGCCAGAGCAGTTGTGTGGAGCAGTGGCCGGAGCACCAGTGTGGAGCAGTGGTCATTGCAGCTGTGTGGAGCAGTGGTCTGAGCAGCTGTGTGGAGCAGTGGCCAGAGCAGCTGTGTGGAGCAGTGGCCAGAGCAGCTGTGTGGAGCAGCGGTCAGAGCAGCAGTGTGGAGCAGTGGTCTGAGCAGCTGTGTGGAGCAGTGGTCTGAGCAGCAGTGATCTGAGCAGCATTGTGGAGTAGTGGTCAGAGCAGCAGTGTGGAGCAGTGGTCAGAGCAGCAGTGTGGAGCAGTGGCCAGAGCAGCAGTGTGGAGCAGTGGTCAGAGCAGCAGTGTGGAGCAGTGGTCAGAGCAGCAGTGTGGAGCAGTGGTCAGAGCAGTAGTTTTTCTAATGGTTCTGCAGGAAAGGCTTTTAGCAGATAAGAGTTAAGTTGATATTCAATATCTGGCAGTCTTTCCATCCATTTAATAGATCCATTTCTGTCCTCCTCCCTCCCCCCACAGTTCTGCTACAGAGAACATATACGCTATCCCCCACCGTGCAAGGGATTGTGGGAAAGCAGATCCCCCCAGGGATGAGGCTAAGGGAAAAGAAGAGGAACAGAAGGGGGAGGGCCAGCTGGAGGCTAAACCAATGCCTGGGGTGGGGGGAGGCAAATCCCCCTGCTTCTCACAGAAAGAGGTAGTGTGGTACATTCCTCAGTGTAGATCATACCAATATAGTGGCCTAACATGGGTGGGATGAGGGGGTACACACACACACACATTCAAACGCACATGCACACACAAACACACACACACCTAAA
>NC_049208.1:4061949-4104449 GCF_013347855.1 Anguilla anguilla | reverse complement strand
CAGGTTTGCATTGATGTTTATGTTATTGATCTGTGATCAGTGTCCATATAGTTTGCTGTAGCCTGAATTTGCACTGAGTTGTTGATAATCCTTGTCTGAAGCGAGATGATTTATATCTTTTGGCTTTTCTGGACTGAAATGCAATATATTTTATAAAAGTTTGTGTGAGAGTATGAATATTAATGAATAAAGAGGGAGGCTCTGTCCTATGGTCAGCACTGCGTCATCATTTCCCCCATGAGTGATGGGCAGGAGCAGCCAATAAGGGACTGCTTTCCTACTTCCTGTCCCGCCCACAAGCCATGTCTAGGCACTCTTTCCCGTGGTCACCACTGCATCATCATTTCCCCCATGAGTGACAAGCATAAGGAAGCCAATAAGGGACTGCTTTCCTACTTCCTGTCCCGCCCACAAGCCATGTCTAGGCACTCTTTCCTGTGGTCACCACTGCATCATCATTTCCCCCATGAGTGACAGGCATAAGGAAGCCAATAAGGGACTGCTTTCCTACTTCCTGTCCCGCCCACAAGCCATGTCTAGGCACTCTTTCCTGTGGTCACCACTGCATCATCATTTCCCCCATGAGTGATGGGCAGGAGCAGCCAATAAGGGACTGCTTTTCTACTTCCTGTCCCGCTCACAAGCCATGTCAAGGCACTCGTCCTCGTCTCCTCGGTCCTCGCCTGACCCGGAAGTCGATCGAGGTCCGCCATCTTTAGGGACGGTCCGCCCCCTTTCGTGCTCCTGGGAGGACTGAGGAGCAAGGAGGCTCCCGGAGGATGCTTCAGTGAGGATGCTCGAGCGCAGCCTTTTCAGTACACACAACGCATTATCCAAAGCGACGTACAATAAGTGCATACCGAGCAGTGTTCATATGCTGAAGAGAACAGATCTGAAATGGGTGGCGCACAGCATACAGAGTACAGACACCCTTCACTCTCAATCAGTGATAATCAAACTAAAGCCCGACCGATGCCAGATTTTTGGGTCCGATGCCGATCCCGATTTTAGAGAGTCCTAGCCCACCGATTACCGATGTTTTGACCGATATTTTTTCAAAAAGTGCAACATTTTCAAATTAATTTGAAAAACTTATATTTTATCAAAGCTTCTATATTTGAGAACATTTAACTTATAAGCAAACAAATAAATAAAAATAAACACACAAAGAACTTTTTGATCGATAAAAAAATGTAAAAGATGATATTAAATGAAATATATATATTAACACCATCTTCAGGTGGTGTGAATTCAAAATAACTCCACTACTCCTTTCTTTTCCAGCCATCTATAAAAAAAAATGATTTAAAAAATCAGTTTTCCAGTTTCAAACATGCATTTTTATGAATATTATTATTATTGTTGTTGTTGTTATTATTATTAATATATTATTATTATTATTTCTTATATCGATTTTCAGTAAATTAATTATATTTTCTTATTTTATTCCTACTACATGATCTCAAAGAGTAAGACTTTATCTAGCGGAGCTAATGAGTGAATCAAGTGTAACGTTAGATGAAACTAAATTGACTGGATGAAATACGTAACGTGAGGCTTGTCCATAAGAATTCGGTGGTGAAAAAAACTACAATGCGCTTTCGTGCAGGTTACCCGCGCTAAGTGTTGGTTGATTCACTTCTCCAGCAGCAATCCTTCTCTCATGTTATCACGACAAAGCTAGATAACATGGCTTAAAATGATCCACGTTAGAAGTGTTTTATCGGCGTTTTTACTGTCTGGTTAGCTTGCTACGATGACGCGTGACTAGATGGCACACTCGCTTGCAATAACGCGTTGGCTATTGACACAGCATCATATAGTAGCTAATATCATTATCTCAGACAAAAAACAAATGTGTGATGCATTCAATCACCATTTTATTTTGGCTGGTTATTTATTAGAGAATACAGAGATGTCCTCTGGAAATGTAGATCCTACGCTGCGTATGTGCTCACTGCCACTTCAAAGGCTTGCTAGCCAGCTAGCTTGCTAAAGTGAACCAAATTTGTTAGCTAGCTCGCTCGCTTGATAATGAAGATTGATAAACATAGTGGTCGTGTAAATGCGTTGAATTAAAAAACTTTCACTAAATATACATACCTTTATTGCGGCAATCGAATCTGTGCAGACAAGTCTTGCAGTGGAGAATACTGGATGAGGCACGCGTGACGAACGTCTTATTACAGAAGTAGCGCGTCAGCTACTGCAGTTCACACTTGTATTAGAGCTCAGTCTACGGGATAATTCTAGTAAATAGCAACTACAACGTTCGAACAGACAAGTACAGATAAATAATCATCATTGTTTTTTTGTTTATTATACTTATTAAAATATCGGGACACATCGGCTGCATAACTGCCGATCCCAATGGCGTCAAAAAAGTCAAATAATGGCCGATATAACGGCCAAACCGATATATCGTCGGGCTCTACTTTTTAGATACTGGTAAAATGTGTCTTGATAAAATTAAAACATATCGTTAACAAAACTGTTCAATCATATTAAGAATCATTTTTAAAAAATTAATAAATACTTGTGATAACATATGTTTCCATCAGGAAATCTACTATAATTTTACCTCACTAGTGATAGGTTCCCAGTTTTATTTAGTATACATATATATTATATGTAGTGTATTGTGTTTCCGTTTCTGCCATTACTGTGTATGTAGTTGCATGCCTCTGTGTCTAGCCCCTCTGTAGTGTGTCTCGGTATAACACCTCTGGTGTCTGTGGCAAGGATGTCACATTCCTCTGCTAAATGGCTGCGAGGGTCCCCAGGAAGGGACAAGACCATTTGTCTCCGGCCCACCACTTAACTCAACCTTTTGATACGTATGACCACGGACTGCATATCAAGACACCACACAGCGCGATCGGCAGAGATTCTCTCAGCGCAGCGCCCGAATGTGCTGGGTCTGTCTCTCCCTTGCGCATTAAATTAAACAACAAATCCTCTGAGGAAACTTTGTCAGCGTATTCTTCATCGTCCTGCATTTGACTCCACGAATAAGGGCAAAATATCCTAACACTAGTAAGCTGCTGAGGGATTTTCATTGCTTTTGACAAAACCACAGGTCCAGTGCTTTCCCAATACCTCACAGAGTGAAAGGGTCCACAGAATATATTACTTATATTATATATAACTTATATATAAAAAGAACATATGCCCAAGTTTTATTATATTTTATTACATTACATTACATTTATTTGGCAGACGCTTTTATCCAAAGCGACGTACAAAAAGTTCATTTCATGGTCATAGACAACTGCTGAACACAGGTTCAGTAAGGTACAATACTTATTTTGTACAGCGATTTCTAGCCAAGAACACAGTTTAGTTCACACAGTGAACACTATTCAGACCTAACTTCTGCAAGCCAACTAGGCTGAAGAACAAGCTACAGTATTAGGACAAATACAAATGACCAAAAAGTGCTGGGATGGGGCAACCTGTAACAAGTGTCATGAAATGGGGGGGGGGGATTTAGAGTGAAATATACAGCGTGGTGGTGGTTAGTCTAGGTATAGTCTGAAGAGATGAGTCTTCAGGCCACGGCGGAAGATGGGTAGTGAGGGGGAGGTTCGGAGAGGGGCGGGGAGTTAGTTCCACCACTGGGGAGCTAGGGTGGAGAAGCTCTGTGATCCCTTTGGGCGGGTGGGAGGGGTTACAAGGCGCCCTGCTGCCGCAGAGCGGAGTGGTCAAGCAGGCACATAGAATCGAATCATGTCCTGCAAGTAGATGGGGGCTGTCCTGTTGGCAGCAGTGTAGGCAAGGGTCAGGGCTATGAACCGGATCCTGGCAGCGACCGGTAAGCCAGTGGAGTGATCGCAGCAGAAGAGTGACGTGGGAGAATTTGGGAAGGTTGTAGATGAGTCAGGCAGCGGCATTCTGAATCATCTGTAGTGGCTGTATGGCACAAGCTGGCAGGCTTGCAAGGAGAGAGTTGCAGTAATCAAGGCAAGAGGTCACCGTAGCCTGGCCGAGCAGCTGGGTGGAGTGCGTCGTCAGGTATGGTCGAATCCTTCTGATGTTGTACAGAAGGAATCTGCTGGACCGTGATGTTGCCTTGATGTGCTCCTTGAGGTCCAGTTGGTCATCCAGGACCACCCCCAAGCTCTTGGCAGAGTGAGAGGCAGTCACTGTGGTGCCATCAACCATGATTGAGAGCTCACGAAGTAAGGACGTCTTGCACGGGAAGAAGAGCAGCTCAGTTTTGTTGAGGTTGAGCTTCAGATGGTGGCTGGCCATCCAGGTGGAGAAGTCAGCCAGGCAGGAAGATATCTTATCATTGACCTGTGTGGCCGAGGGGGGGAAAGAAGAGAAGAGTTGTGTGTCATCTGCATAACAATGATAGGAGAAGCCATGTGAATTAATGACTGAACCAAGGAATCTGGTGTATAAGGAGAACAGCAGACCCAGTACAGATCCCTGCGGCACTCCCGTAACAAGTGGATGAGAAGCAGAGGCAGACCCCTTCCAGGTGGCCTGGTAGGACCTATCTGCAATATTTACACATTTACGCATTGAACATAAAATATATAATATATGACCTTCCAAAAATATGTACCGATGAACCACACAAACTCCCAGTGGCAAAAACTATTTAAATAAATAATAAAATCTTGAGTAAGATTAAGATCATAGAGTAGAAATATATTCCTGCATATAGTGTTGCAACGGCAACATCTACACTCATTCTGCATGCCATTCATCAATAGCAAAGGCCACTGTTCCACATTTTTCGGAACAGCGTTGTGCAATTTTAGCTAGCGTCAAATTAGTCTACAGTTCGTCCATTAAAGGCTTAGCTTAACTGTATCATACTATCAACGTTAGGCATCAAGTAATGGTCCCATACTCTTACACACCACATCTTTGTTGAATTGTATGTTTCATGTTTCAGTCTGCAGCAGTGTTACTGGCCTCAAGTTCTTCTAGTTTCTTCTTTGCTAAAGATGTTGAGAATGAAAGATGAATGTTAAGAGAGCATCCTATCAGGTCTATTATTTTTTAAAAGACATGAAAACAGGCAATTAAAAGAAAAGAAAAGTACAAAACACAATTAATGAACAACTTATGGCCTGATGACTTGTTAGACAATGTAAGGCAAAATTGCAATTTTTCCAATCAAATCTCTTGTCCCTTCACATACTCTTCCATGGCGTGCACACTGGCGGAGTTGTAAAATTCCACTGCCGTACATGAGTGGAGCTGAGAGGAGCCATAAAATGCCCCAGGATAGGGACGGCAGCTGAAAGCTGCATGGGACTGTCTTTTGCAATCTTCAGATAGCTTATCCTCCAGGAAGAGTTGGAGGAATCAGAGAACAGGATAATACCCTCTTGGAGCTGTGGCCATGCCAGGTGGAGGGTCAAGAATTTCAATTGGGGGCCGTAAACTGCTGCTCTGCAATCCATGGACAATGGCCCAGGCTCTCCTGGGTCAGACAAAACTACTACCATGGACTGAAAGAATGCATCATATGTATTTGCATGCGGATAACTAAGGATGATATGATAAATGTGGGGGACTGTGAATAATATAATACATACACAAGCACACTGAACAGGTATGAGATAGTATATGGGGTTATGATCCAAAGTATGTAAAGCATAGTATATTTATACATAGGTATGCCTACATAAGTACCTGAGTCACAGATGGATCACCACCATGGACTCCCATAGAGAAGTATTTGGAGAATTGATAGGTAAAAGGATCACGTGCCATCATACAAAGTATCTTATTACTGTCACGGGATTTCAATGCTTCTCCTGTGTCTACAGAGGAGGGGGGAAGTGCAGTTTCTCTCTTCCTGGAGGTATGGGGGGGTTTCTTGGTGGGGCAGACGTTACCGGCCTATTCATGTCCAGACCTTATTTGGGCAAACCAAGAGAGCTGTGGGGTGTGGAAGGCTTTCTCAGGATTGGATATAAGGAGGTCCAAAGAAATATTCGGGGAGAATCTGCTTAACAGTTAGTACTATAGTCTTTGCTGTACAGAATATTTGGGCATTCATCAATACTCACTTTGTGTACCTTTTCTTTGCCCTAGTTTGTTAATTTGTATGTCTTTTCTTTTCATAGTGGTCTTTGTCTTGCTTTGTAAAATAAAGTGTTCACCTTTTCCATCTGTGAAACTGCCTATCCTCGGTTATTGCCAATGGTCATATTGTGTCATAATAAACAGTTTTTTCCCTTTTTCAGAGCAGCCAATGCACGTATACACGAACCCGTATTCACATACATCTTCACTTTACAGGATTTGAAGTTAATGGAGTCAGATAAACTTGTTTTCCTCCCTGCGACTAAATATAATTCCTTAAAACAAAATATTTTTCCATGCACTAGTATATCATGAATTCAAGTTAGTGGAATTTACTTCACTTTAATAAAATAAATATCATAATTAATTCCCTTAAATTCTTGTTATACAGTATGATAACTGGTAGACATTTCACACAAATAAACCGATGAATATAGAAGAGGTTGACAGGGAAGACAAACAGGAGAGAAAGGATAGTACTTGAATGTAAGGTATCATACCCAGATCTCGGACAAAAAAAAGGTCCTTCTGTACCAGCAGCTCCAAGAAGGAAGTTTTCTTTGATTCAGCATTGAGAGCTGTGTAGATCAGTCTCATTTTATCCGGATTGGTTCCTACCTTCTGGATCTCACTGTACTGCTCAATTCCGACAAATTTTTTAGTAAGTAAAGAATCTGCTATTGGCATTGGTATAGTAACCCTTTCAACGAACTCTGCCATGTGTTCATCCACAAACAGCACACCTGGGTGAGAGAGATGGATTGTAAGCACTTTGATTATTGTTATTTCTAAAGACCAAGTATTATTATAGCATGAGATGAAGAACACTGCATGGTCAAAAGTATGTGGACACCTGACATCCAACATCTCATCCAAAATTATGGGCATTAATATGGAGTTGATCCACCCATTGCTGCGATAACAACCTCCACTCTTCTGGGAAGACTTTATACTAGATGTTGGAGCATTGCTGCAGGGATTTGCTTCCATTCCGCCAGAAGAGGATTTGTGAGGTCGGGCACTGATAGGCTGATTAGGCCTGGCTTGCAGCTGGCTTTCCAATTGATCACAAAGGTGTTGGATGGGGTGGAGGTCCGGGCTCTGTCCAGGCCTGTCAAGTTCCTCCACACCATTCTCAACAAAAACATTCTAATAATGACCTTGATGTGTGCCAGGGGGCACTGTCATGCTGAAACAAGAAAGGGCCTTCCCCAAACTGCTGGGGTAGCACAGAATCATCCAGAATGTGATTATATGCTGTAGCTTTGCCTTCACGGGAACTAAAGAGGCCTAGCCCAAACGATGAAAAAAAGACCCAGAGCAAGGGGTGCCCAGATACTTTTGCTCATACAGTGTAACACTAATTTCAGGTAGTTTGATACGAGGACAGAGAAGGCAGGTTGATAGAGGATAGAGCAGGTAGGTTGATTAGAGATTAGAGCAGGTAGGTTGATAGAGGATAGAGCAGGTAGGTTTATAGAGGACAGAGCAGGTAGGTTAATAGAAGATAGAGCAGGTGGGTTAATAGAAGACAGAGCAGGTAGGTTTATAGAGGTTGATTGGTCAGACTTAGTCTGTCTTACTCTGGTGTTTGAAGTCTTCTAGTTTCTCATTGATGGGACCTGTGGTATCGGTTATTGAAACGAGAAATCTGCAGAACTCCATTTCCTGCTTCTGGGCAGTCTTCATAGCCATGAGCTTGCTGCGCCTTCTTTCCAGCTTTCCGACATTTTCCTTTACATCCTGTCGATCTGGGGGAGGGGTGGGGAGTGGACGGGACCATAAGGCGCTATATTAGATTACTATTTAATGGGCCAGGTGCAACACATTCTGTTCACCTCATATGCTTTCTTGCCTCCAGGTTAAATTAGACAGGGCTTCTTCAATAAATTGAGATTAGTTTAATTCAAGAATGCTTTTTTTCCCATTTCAGTTGTTAACTTTAACTGTGTTTCAGCATTTTGTGACATGACTATGTATTCTGTAGTATTGCAGAAATTACAATAAGGTTCTAAATACCAGTATTCAATCTTATAAGCACTTTGTGCAAAGTGTCACTTCTCAACGTACAGTTATCGACAGATTTACCACATTTCGTCCATACTTTACTGTACATTTAATGTAAGTACATACACACACACACACAAATACTGTACATACTCAAGCATATATATTTATGCTCTATAGTCATCAGTGATTGTCATTAAGTGGACATTCAATGATGGTACAGCTGCTTAATGTGACCAGTGAACAGGGCAGCATTAAGACATCTTACCCCTAGATACCATATACATTTAATTTAATCTCACAATATAACTTATATTGACATTAAAGTAGTTAAATGTGTTTCGTATGTAACTACAGACATAACATTGTGTGAACAGCCTAGACAATTTAATCAGTTTACTGTAGACACCTATTCGTAGCGTCAGCTAACCTTCAGCTTGGGCGACTTCTCTTGTTGTCGACGTTGAACTTGACGGTGGTGGGTCAGCGTCTGCAGGGCCGCAGTAAAACATTATGGGCCCAGGGGCTTCAACATTTTCCAAGGCCCCCCTCCCCCTACCGCCACCTAGGGCCTGTTCGGTCGTGCATACTGTGCACTGTTCAGTGCACTGGAAATGACGTCATCCAGGTGCACTCGATACAGAGCAGTGTACTCAAATGATGCCATTTCAGTGCCCTGAACAGTGCTGAACAGCTCTCTAAAGTCACTGCATGACTGGCATCAAAACAAATCCCACAGTGCTCCTTAAAGTACAAGGCACACTTTTCTAGCATTCATTCATTCATTCAACCTTCATTTAACAGCTGTGCATCCCTCCTACTGCGTAATGGACTTCAGAACTATTTTTTATTGACGATAGCTTATTTTTCATTAAAAGTTGTGTTGTGGTTTGCATTATAGTTATGGTACTACAGTTGCATTGTTTGTCCACTAGATGGGAGTAGTACTTCGTAGTGGACAAACAGTGCAACTGTAGGACCATAGCTATAATACAAACCACAACACAACTTTTAATGAAAAATAAACTATTGTAGATCCATTCCTTCCTCCACTCAATCCAGGGAACATAGAGTGATCAAACTTAGAGCCTCAAAGTTGTTAATAAATCAATTATTGGCAAATTGAATCTTGCCCGAGAGTATTCTCACCCCTAGTTACCCTATACATTTCATTTCATCTCACAATATAACTTATATTGACATTAAAGTAGTTAAATGTGTTTTGTGTGTAACTACAGACTTCACATTGTGTGTGGTCAGCGTCTGCTTCATGCTGGTCTAACGTTACAACTATTGTTGTGTCAGAAAAGACAACGACGGACTCGTATAAAAAAAGCGGGACTACCTGGCAGTAATTTATCCGGATATTAAATTTATTACATTTGTGTTTCAGCAAGGTAATCAATCATTGTCAACAACAGCCTTGGCTGTTTCTCTGGTTGACTAAGCTAGACAACGTTTGCTAGCATCATTCATTGTTAACGCCAGCTAGCTGACCTTCACTGACGACTCCGCTCATCTGTAGTAGGTTGATTGTTGCATCTCCAGGTGTGTCATTTTGGTGACGGTCAAAATAACTCTGTTAATTTCGGGATTTTGCTCAACAGATCAGCCTCTCATTTGTGTTTGTCTTTTAGTTGTTTGCACTTTCGCGCTCCACTTTCGTGCTTGGAAATCTTGGCAGAGTGGCGGCCAGTAGATTCAGTTTAAATTAAATATGACATCCCTCTCAATCAGTTTGTGGAATGTTCAGGGTATGTGCTCCTCGGCCGTTGGGCTCAAGAGCGTCAAACCCTGACTTTATCAATAATGTAAATAGTCATGATGTAATTGTTTTGTTAGAAACATGGTGCCGTGTAGACGCACTGACTCACTGGCCCTGGTTACAGGGAAATCATAGTGCCATCATTTAAATTAAAGCATGTCAAGCACGGCAGGGATTCAGGGGGAATCATAATATGGCTTAAAGAAGACCTGGCACCCAACATCACCCC
The DNA here is from genome assembly GCF_013347855.1 of Anguilla anguilla. Taxonomy (NCBI): domain Eukaryota; kingdom Metazoa; phylum Chordata; class Actinopteri; order Anguilliformes; family Anguillidae; genus Anguilla; species Anguilla anguilla. Next base: position 4,094,397 of record NC_049208.1, on the reverse strand, counting down.
AGTAAAACAAGGCCCAACACACATATGGCTGAAGATTAAAAAAGGGAATAGTCATGTGTGATCCTGATGTTTACCTGTGTGCGGACTACACTCCCCCTACTGAATCCCCTTATTATGATGAGGAATTTTACCATAACCTCCACACATAAATCAGCCATTTCCAGGCCCAGGGACATGTGCTACTGTGTGGAGATTTTAACGCTAGGACTGGAACAGAGACAGATTGCATAAATAACAATGGAAATAGACATATATTCAGACAAACCCCTCTAAATTTAATACCAACTCCAACACATAGAAACAACCCTGAGCATGCTATGAATAAAAATGATAGGGAGTTAGGGAGTTAGTCGAGCCTTAGGCCTGTACATTCTTAATGGCAGGATCAGAGGGGACTCTTTAGGAAGGTTCACTTACTGCTCAGCTCTTGGGACTAGTGTAGTCGACTATGCCATCACTGACATGGACCCCTCTTTCATCAGTGCATTCACTGTTAGACCACAAACCCCATTTTCAGACCACTGTCAAATCAATGTGTACCTGAAAAGAATTGGACAACCCAATAACACTGAAACACAGCCCTCTAAGCTGTATAATCTCAATCAAACATACAGATGGGCGGCAGACAAAGCAATCAGTTCCACTGAAATTACTAACCGTATTAACAGTTTCATTTTAACACAATTTAAATCTGACCAAACTGGCATAAATCTGGCAGTTAATATGATAAATTACATTTTATATCAATCAGCAATTAAAGCTAACCTCAAAATAATTAAACAGAAAAATAATCAAAAATCAACTTCAAAAGAAAAATGGTTTGATGACAAAAGCAAATCAATATCAGTATCAGAACAGAAATGCTGAAAGACAGTAACTCTGAACTGCAGATGGCCTTACTTAAATTATTCAACCTGGTTCTACAGACAGGATGCTTTCCTGACATCTAGAATCAAGGGCTTATATCCCCAATTTACAAAAGTGGAGACAAATCGGACCCCAACAACTACTGAAGCATTTGTGTGAACAGTAACCTGGGGAAGGTGTTCTGCAGTATTCTAAACGCCCGAATACAGGCCTTCCTTACCGAACACAATGTCTTGAGTAAGAGTCAGATTGGCTTTCTTCCAAAACATTGCACTAGTGATCATATTTATACCCTACACACCCTAATTAATGAACATGTGCACCAAATAATAAAGGAAAAAATTTTGCTTGCTCTTTAGACTTACAGAAAGCATTTGATTCAATTTGGCATGAGGGCCTAGATTACAAAATTCTGCAAAGTGGTGTAGGGGGTAAAGCTTATGATATAATTAAATTAATATATATGCGAAATAAGTGTGCAATAAAAACTGGCAAAAAAAGAACAGAATACTTCACTCAAGGGCGTGGGGGGAGGCAGGGCTGCAGTTTGAGTCCTACCTTGTTCAATATTTATATAAATGAGTTAGCGGTGTTACTGGAACAATCTGCAGCTCCTGGCCTCACTCTAAATGACACAGACATAAAATTTCTGCTGGACCTGCTGGAGAAATACTGTCAAAACTGGGCCTTGACAGTAAATTTGAAAAAGACCAAAATTGTAGTCTTCCAAAGAAAGCCCAGATCTCAGGAAAGCAGATATTGCTTTACTCTAGGAAACACCGCCCTAGAACATACACTAAATTATGACTACCTTGGACTAAAATTCAGTGCATCGGGGAGCTTTGGTCTAGCATTAAAAGAAAAAGCCTACAGAGCTTGTTATGCAATCAAAAGAAGATTCCATAAAATAAATATTCCCATTAGAATTTGGACAAAAATATTTGATAGCGTAATCCAGCCAATTGTGCTATATGGAAGTGAAATATGGGGTCCACTCAGTCAGCAAGACTACACTAGATGGGAAAAACATCCAGCTGAAATTCTGCATGCAGAATTTAGTAAAAATATCCTACAGGTACACAGAAATACTCCAAATAATGCATGCAGGGCTGAATTAGGCAGATATCCAATTATTATTCAAGTCCAGAAAAGGGCACTTAATTTTATCGAGCATCTAAAAACTAGCCCGGAAAATTCATTACAATATAAGGCTCTAAAAACCCAAGAGGTAAGCCCAGGAAAGTATCCCCGCAGCCAGCTGGTTCTAAACTAACCAGTACTAATACAAACCAGCTTCAGATCAGCACTGCTTCACAATCGCCAATTAGAGTTAACCAAACTATAAAACAAATCAAAACCATATATTTGGAACATTGGAAGACCAGTACCAAATCCCAAAATAAACTGAATTGCTATCGGGCCCTACACAGAGAATACACACAGGCAGATGACGCACATGACGTCTTTGACCTATTTCTTTTCTTTGATGTCAACATTTTGACTGAAGGGCCGGGGGGGGGGGGGGGGGGGGGGGGGGCGCACACTCTGACAGTCTGAATTTTCTCTCAATTCTCTCACTCGCTCTCTCTTTCTTTCTTTTTTTTTTTTCCTCTGACGCTTTGGGCCCTTTACCATTATGGGCCCATGGGCTCAAGCCCTGGTAAGCTGTAGCTGTCCTGTGCTGTGTGACACAGGGAAACACTTGGGTGTAAGACTGTAGAAAGTCACTGTGATGTCACCATGACTCTCAATGAGTTTGGTGAAAAGGGTTTTGAAGCCCAGGAAGTGTAGTGCGTAGGCGCCAGCATGTTGTACAAATTTGAGCGTAAGGAAACAAAACAAGTTCATACATAACAAAGGAAAGTACAATAAACACAATGAACACCTTAAGATGATTTGTCTGACTAAATATTTTTTCATGCACCAGTATATCATGAATTCAAGTTACTGGAATTTACCTCACTTTAATAAAATAAATATCATAATTAAGTCCCTAAAATTCTAGTTATATAATAACTGGTAGACATTTTACACAAATAAACTGATGAATATAGAAGAGGTTGACAGGGCAGACAAACGGGAGAGAAAGGATAGTACTTGAATGTAAGGTCTCATACCCTGATCTTGGATAAGATAAGGTTCCTCCTGTGTCAGCTGGTCCAAGAAGGCAACTTTCTTTGTGTCAGCATTGAGAACCCAGTAGATCAGTCTCATTCTTTCCTGGCTGGTTCCTGCAGCCCGAATGTGACTGTACAGCTCACGGTGGACAATCTTTTTACTGTAGAGAGCATCTGCTATTCCATTTTCTGCAGTAACCCTTTTAATGAGCTCTGCCCTGTTTTCATCTACAAACTGCACACCTGGATGAGAGAGGGGGGTTGTAAAAGCTTTGATTATTGTTATTTGTGAAGACAGAGTATAATTATAGCATGAGATGAAGTACACTGCATGGTCCAAAATATGTGGACACCTGACATCTAACATCTCATCCAAAATTATGGGCATTAATATAAATTTGATCCATCCTTTGCTGCTATAACAATGCTGCTGTAACTACCTCCACTCTTCTGGGAAGACTTTATACTAGATGTTGGAGAACTGCTGCAGGGATTTGCTTCCATTCAGCCAGAAGAGCATTAGTGAGGTCCGGCACTGATTGGCTGATTAGGCCTGGCTTGCAGTTGGCTTTCCAATTGATCACAAAGGTTTTGGATGGGGTAAAGGTCTGGGCTCTGTCCAGGCCAGTCAAGTTCCTCCACACCATTCTCAAAAAAACATTCCAATAATGACCTTGCTGTGTGCCAGGGGGCATTGTCATGAGGAAACAGGAAAGAGCCTTTCCCAAACTGTTTGGGAAGCACAGAATCATCCAGAATGTAATTGTATGCTGTAGCTTTGCCTTCACAGAAACTTAAGGGGCCTAGCCCAAACAATGAAAAAAAGACCCAGAGCAAGGGGTGCCCAGATACTTTTGGTCATACAGTGTAAAACTAATTCCAGGTAGTTTGATATGAGGATAGAGAAGATAGGTTGATAGAGGATGGAGCAGGTAGGTTTATAGAGGATAGAGCTGGTAGGTTTATAGAGGGTAGAGTAGGTATGTTGATAGATAGAGCAGGTAGGTTTATAGAGGATAGAGTAGGTAGGTTTATAGAGGGTAGAGTAGGTATGTTGATAGATAGAGCAGGTAGGTTGATAGAAGATGGAGCAGGTAGGTTGATAGAGGACAGAGCAGGTACATTCATAGAGGATAGTAGGAGTGTGCAGAGATGTCATTATCTGTATCTGTATCTGTATCTGTTCAACCAACAAAATTATCTGTATCTGTATCTGTATTCGGATAGAAGACCGGAAGTGGGCGTGGTTTATACCGGACGTCTCTTTAAATATTGAATATTCATTCATATTCACCTACGTTGCACCTTCAAAGCATCAAATTGATTTAATATTGACATATAATTATGAAATATATTTCCACATCCTCATACTGTACTTTTTCTCTCTCTTTTTTCTTTTTAACTAAATTAAGTTGTATGAACTGGCTAAACCCTGTCCCCCCCCCCCCCCCCCCCCCCCCCCTTAACTGGGGGACATTAAACAATCAGAAACTGAAAAAATATAAATAAATTGAAAGATTCTGTTTTGTATTGGAAATAGAAACTATTTACAGTAAAGATATATAGAAAAATATCCTTCAGTTGAAGGGAATAATCTTACATTCCAATGATGCTGCGTTCACGTTTCTTGATGTGTTGAAGTTACTGCAGTTCGCTAGGGAAACGTGAATTACTACTTTACAACAGTAATTACATAACAGTAATACATGAACTTTTTTTTGCCTGGAAATTAGCACATATAGAGGATAGAGCAGGTAGGTTTATAGAGGATAGAGCAGGTAGGTTAATAGACGATAGTGCAGGTAGGTTGATAGAGGATAGAGCAGGTAGGTTTATAGAGCTGGTAGACAGGAAGGAAGAACAGGAAGTAGAATGCTACTGTATATGCACATGCCTGTACTGTGTATGTGCATATTTTACCCAGGCATGAACACACGTGTACACATATCCACGCGTGCACACGAGAACACTCACACCATTTTCACCATTTTTTGGTAGCTGGTAGAGGTATCAGAGTAGATAGGTTGACTTGGACAGACTTATTCTGTCTTATCCAGCTGCTGGAAGAGTTCCTTTTTTTGTTGTTCTAGCAGCAGAATAGAGATAAATCCTCTCTCATATGTTGCAGTGAAATATTTTTAAAACTGTGCCAGCTGCCCCTTCTGTGAAGTCATTGTTCCAAGTAAAATTCTTTGTATGTTATCATACTTGGTCAATAAAAATGATCCTAATCATAATCCTAATGGAGTGTGAAGTTGTGAGACAACAGTTTGAGAGAAAGGTGACAATACCCAGAGATTATGCGAATTGTGTATCATATAAATCATACATATATCAGATATGCTTTCATTTAAATATATACATATAACAAAATATATATTTGATAAAACGTATTTGTTGTTCTGGCCACTGGAGGTAAAGTCACCTCTTTCATCACTCAACCTGTCTGAAGACTTTGGACTCCACTAACAATAATCAGTAATGAGTATGCAGTATGTATTATATGGACAAAAATAAAGTAACAGACCATACACTGATCAAAATTGAGTCAAAACAAAGGAAAAGTACCTTGTTGGGAATCAGGGCCAGATGGCACGTGAATTTTGAATACCTGGATACCAAAGACAAGGAGAAGGTTCAGGTCATTCAAACATTCCAATCCCTGTTCAAGGTATTTGCATTTGATAACATAAGCGATCATGCACCTCTCTCAGCTGCCCGCTGGTATTTTCAGATGCAGAACTCAACTCTGAGAGAAGAATAAAGAGACACTGAAACTCTTATCATGCTGACAACATTATGTAAGAGGCAAAGACATGCAGACTGCATTTGAGGGGCAGTTGCTCACAGTCATAAAAGGGCTCACCAACCTAGGAAAACTGTTTTATGGCACCCAGTTATGGTACAGAATATGTTTTACAAAAATAACTTGCAGCACATGCACTAAATTTAACAGCAAAAACAATAATACAAATATTTAAAAAAATAAATATCATAAAATCAAAGGGACATATTGAGCTCATGGGGCAAATGGAGCAGGGGCAAAAGCACAGCTGACTGAGCAGACTCAACCACTTTTGAGTTTCACAACAGTGATAAAAGGCACTATATAAAGATTACTTTTTATAATTTGTAATACTGGAGTCACCTTGATCTAGACTACATGCTTCTGGTTATGGGGCGTCTGCTCAGTTGGGATTGATGGGAAATGTATAAGGATTTTAGCTACAATACAAGTCAGCGAATCTCTTTGGCTACAGTCAGACTTTCTACTGCTGAACATGTAGGGGTGGTTTGACCATGTGAGATACTGATCACACTCACCATGGTGACTTTCCTGGGTTGTCCCTCTGCGTATACTGGTTGTGGCTTGTTGTTGTGGCTCAATATTCTCCTGTTGTAGCCTTCCATTTTCTGTTTCCGTTCTCTCTTCAGGACATTGGCTGTCCAGCCGTGATTCTTGGCTAAATGCACTATTATTCGCTTTAAAGCAACTGTAATAATTCTTGTACAATGTCGCTACACAAACCAATTTTTCAATTAAGCCATTGACATGGTCTTATCAAGCCAATGACACCTGTTGCCACATTTCTCCCTAAGCCATTTGTGCATATTCATGATGTCTGTCTCTCTCAGATTTCTCTGCTTGTCTGGTTTGCGTGTGATGAAGACAAGTACAGTGTGTTCCCACACTGAACCGCCGATCAGCTCCATGTGCTGCTCCGCTGCTTCCCAATCTTGTGCAGTGAACGGTGAGTCGATAGAGACGACCAACACACAAGCAACACGCCCTTCATGGATTATGCTCCTCTTGATCTCCCCTTTATTGTACTCTGAAGTGGTATGGTCGAAACCAGTCCAGCCAGGTGTATGCACAAGTTTGATGAGCCTGCCATTTACATTTCCCTGTTTCTCCACACACCCTTTGAAGAAGAAGCTCCAGACGTTAAATGCCTTTCTCCCCAGAATGGCATTTCCCACTGTACTCTTCCCTACCTTGTGTCTCCCCAGCATGATCACATTTAAAAGCTGGGGGGCTGTGAGGCGGGGTGGGGGGGGGGGGTTAGGGGAAGCATGGAAGAGAGATGGAAAGGGAGTGAGAAAGGGATATATTTGGGTAATAGAATTAATTACAATTTCAAATAAGCACATCACATCATAGTTTTTACAGTAGACCAAAAATAATATTCCAAAAGGCTTCACTAAATAAATGAATTAATAAACTTACCATCGTTCTCTTTTGGTAATCTATAATAACTGGGATCTGTTTGGAGAGAATGAAAGAAAACAAAATGAACATTTCTTCTTGGAGTCTCAGGGATCACCGATCTGTATGTTAGTTCTGTCCAAAAATATTTAACCAGTTGCTTTAACTTCAAAGTGTGGTGGTGGGTGCAGGTGCTCTTTTTTGGGAATAGAATTACAGATGGATCTGTGATCTATTACCTGTGCTTTGTCTGAGAACCTAATTTTGCTGTACACCCTGGAAATACTGAAAACCTGGACTGGATTTTGGACTATGGAAAGGGAACTATTTTTTTTTTAGTTTTATAAAAGTATACATTCACTGAATCGTGAACCAACTGCAGCAATTGTTGTATTACTGCACATATCCCTGATGTGTGGTTGCCTTTCCCCAATTTCTACTACAAAAGCTAGGCTAAAATGCTTGTGAACCAAAAGACAAGTATAGAGACACTTAGCCTAAAACTCCTACAGGTTTCGAGAAGGAAACATGAACACTTCCTCAGCATCTTCACAAGAAACCGTAAAAACAAAATGAACATGTTGAGCTGAACTCAACATCAATTCAACTAAATTCCATAGAATAACATACCATTAACCAACCTCTAATCAGTTAGTGAACTTCATGAACCGATCAGAAGCCAGTACCCACTGTTAGGGAGAATTTTAAAATGTAGGTTTCTAGCCTTGCAGCTACCTATTATAAAGTGATTTCTGCTAAACAATAATTTTATCGAATATTTTATTGGAATATTGCAAACCACTAACTTTAATTTAGTAATTGGAATGATTTCCTACAAAACATAGAAGAATATGTAATGGCCACTTTATTGTTTAAAGACAAAATCCAGGCTTATGGTGCATGTCTTCTAAGTGATAGCTGTTTTGTTCACAAACACCCAAGCAGTCTTCTAGTCTCTTTAATTATCAGCAACAAAGTCATTTTAGTCAACTGGAAAAGTAGGATAGAAATCTATATAACTCAATGATAGATTTGCTCATTGACTATATTTCTATGGAAAAAATAACAGCAACAATAAAAAATGAAAGCCAACATTTGTCTGAAACCTGGTCCATTATCCTCAAATCACTATCAATCTCCCTCTGAATTAATGCCTCACAATACACTAAATCAACAATATTTATTGATCATATATTAGATTAGATTATATGCACACACACTGACCTATTGCACCACACACATTACTACCACACATTACATTACAGATCCACCACATTCCTCCAGCTGATCCAGTTCCCTCAATATAGCCAGTAATCACTTTTATTTACTGTTTGTCTCATTTGGTTTTGTTTACTTTGTATTACTCTCTTATTACTTTCAATTATTTTTCTCATTACATTACATTACATTACATTACAGGCATTTGGCAGACGCTCTTATCCAGAGCGACGTACAACAAAGTGTATAACCATAACCAGGAACAAGTATGACGAAACCCCTAGAGAGAAGTACCGGTCCAAGTACAGGGAACAACCGCATAGTTCAACTTGGACCCTGGTGGTTAAACTGATTAACACTAACAACGAGAACGGCAACAACGCAATCTATGGAAAAATAAAAATAAATAAAAATACAAGTAGTCGTTAAGACTGGCGCATCAACTAAGTCACCTATTAAACAGCTGCCTAGTTACACCCCTAAGTTTAGTCATTTACAGGGGGGAAGGGAGGGATGGGAGGGATGGGGAGAGGTGCAGCCTGAAGAGGTGGGTCTTCAGTCGTCGTCATGTTTTCCATCTGAATGCAATTGTTTATTGGCATGTTTTTTTGATGTTTGCTGTTGTTGATGTCCCTACTATGTGTTTGTCTAATGGTTTATCAGAGTCATTCCAACTTCCCTTTCTATCTGTTTATCGATCCTATTGTTATCTGTGTGCGAGTGAATGACTGTATACGCCTCTGTTATTTCTGTCTGTTTGCTTGTTTTGGTATCAGTATCACAAAGTGCTTTGATGTTGGGTGTGGGGCCACAGGAGTGGCTTACATACACTTTATGTATTTAAATCACTGTAATTACATAAATAAACCTGCCAATTAAAAAAGGTACACATATTTTATTTAATCCTCATTGTTGTTTTCTCAAGAGTTTTTGTACTTTTTTGTAAAAAAAAAAATGCATGCGTGTTTATTTAGTGAACAGCACAGAATATCAAAAGACAGAAGAAAATGGAACAGTTCCAACCTGATCTGCTGTATTTTGATCCAGAGCGTCCCATCTTTTTCTTCTGTTTGACAAGTTCGCATCTGTTATAAAATGGCGTGGCAAAAAAAAACAGCTGTAGTCTATACCCAGGAAGTGAACAGAGCTGACAGGGGCACACACATGGGATAGGGGGCGACATAGCTCAAGAGGAAAGAGTGGTTGTCTGGCAGTCGGAGGGTTGCCGGTTCGATCCCCCGCCCAAAACGTGTTTAAACAATCGAGAAAAACTGCAAGACTGTGTTGCAGACGACCATTTTATGTTTCTTTCTGCTATCCGGCTCGCTAACCGAGATGCAGTTTCAGACACCCACGGGCCTCTTGTGCTCACCCTACCATGCCACCCACCACTCACCTCCTCGTCCGGCAGAGAGGGCTGCCTCTGCCTGGAGCAGAGAATCGGGGGTGTAGCACAAAATTCTGGGCCCTATACATAAGCAGTCTCTGTGGGCCCCCTTCCTCTCTTGATCCATGTCTCTCACGCATCATTCCAGGCTTTTAGAGGGCCCTCCCTCAATTCGGGCCCTGGGTAGTCAGTCCCACTTTTCCCCCCTCTACGACGCCCCTGCGGAGAATCACGAAGCTGGAGAGGAGAACATCTCTCCTCCACCAGGTTCAAAAAAGATGAGCAGCTCCTGCGGGTACCCTCAGAGCTGTGGTACCGGGTAAAGAGGTACACGAAAACCACTGGGGAACGGCTAAGATTAAATCCCTTACAAAGCCATTTTCGGCAGCCCAGATTACATTCTGGCATAGAAGGGATGGTTAAAACATTTCAGATCTGTCAAAAACACAGACGGCTGCCAATCAGTGCTCCCATGGAAAAGGCACCGGAGGCCCTGGCAGCGTATGCACATAGATTTTACTGAAAAGGACAGCAGCAGTTTCTAGTTGAGACACATTCATACTCACGTTGGCCTGTGGTAAATGAATGGGTAATTTTACTGCCAGTGCCACGGTGCCATGCTGAATAATTTAAAGCCATCTGAGAGAAAGAGCATCTTAAAAAAAAAAAAGGCATTAATTCAAAAGAATTACAACAAGGGATTCCATGTGTTCCATGGAAGAGACCTCAACCCTTACAGAATGGCCCCCTTCCTGCTCATCACACACCTGTGCTAAAGACATGTTAATTATAATCACCAGCAGGCGTGCCACTAGCCTTAATCAGTCACACATTTAGACCAGCAGCAGTTTAAGGTACACTGTATCAGCCAAATCAGCTGAAACAACTGTTTATAAACAAGTTCCTAATTCATCCTCTTCAGATAAAGATGGGCTTCAAAATCCATTATCAGTTATCAAAAGTATTATACAAATAGCTAAAAAGGCAGCAAACTGGTTATGAAAATGAAAAGACCTCACATTAAGTGTTCTGAACATAATGAAACCTGGAAATCTGTAGCAATCATTATTTAATTTGTCTGATAATCCATGCATTGTCTCTCTCAGTACAAAATGTAAATTTTAAACTTGATTAAAGCAGATATTTCTATATAACATTAAAACATTTTAAACAAATTTCTATTGAAGAGGCCTTCATCTTGACAGGCACAGTTGAAGCATTTAGGAGGATGTTTTCAACATGTGGTTTACCACAGTGTTCAGTTTCAGCAACATAACCCACATGTTTACATAGTTTCCTGTAACTTGAAATGTTCACCTCACATGACAACAGGCAAAACTCCTGCAGAGTAATTCTTAAAACGCCAAGTGCGTACTAGGTAGTCACACCCAGCTTTACAGCAGACATGCAGGGTCAACAGGTAAGGGAAAAGGTACAGACAGAGCAAGCTGTGCTTGTCAGAGATTACCGGGGAGGAGAGAGAGAGTAGTGGTTACCTGGTATAGTTAAAAAGGTACTCAGTGCTGTTACTTAGCTTGTTCCGGTGGAAGAAAACCTGCGTATGAAACATGTTGAACAAATGATTTTGTCACACACTCAAAAACATTCACATACGGACAGTGATGCATCAGAGTGGAATATCTCTGACTGGGACTTAAGATCTAAGTGGTCAGAACACACATTCTGGGATGAGATTGTGCCAGGCCTTGAGCCTGAGGGAGCAGAAAATAGAAGACCTCCAGAGAGGTTTGCGTGGTAAAAACAAATCAAAGCAAACGCCTTGTAAAAAAAAAAAAAAGAGTAAAGAGATGTGTGTGCACAAGTGTTAATGAAAAACTGATCACATGTTATGAGATGTGTAAAGGAAAAGTTATTTCAATGTTATGTCTCCAGGTGGGAAGTTTTGAGTTTTCGCAAAGGGGTGTGTTATATTCACTTGTGTTAGTAGGACAAATCATACACTATACTTAACTGTATCCTGAATCATATAAATGGACAAATGAGATATGTATTCTGTCGCCTGTGGCTCCAAGGACACAAAAAGGATTCATCAATTTTGTGCATCATCAATCATCATTTCAATCACATCATTAACATTTTCTATTGTTGGAGATGGTTCTAAATCGAACCCCAAATAACCCCTGAAAGTTCAAGTAACCCTATCGGGAGGTTCTTTGTGGAACTTTTAAAGGGGTTTTTCAAAGAACCTTTAGAGGTTTCCCAGTGGCTTCAATCTATGGACAACTTTCAGTTTTGTTAATAATGTTAATAATACTAATTGCCCATTTCTGTTGACTGGTAGTTGGAACTACATTTTTTGAGTAACTGTTGTTTTGCAAGCTACATTTATTTTCTCTTCAACTATTTTCAATGTGACGGAATTGGTAGTTTGTACAACTACACTTTCAGAATAGTTTCCCCAACACTGGCCACCAGTAACTGACTGATTTAACCTAATCCGGTGTATTGTGTGTTTTTATTGCTTTAAATCAAATGGGGGAAAAAGAGCATACCCCAGCCTAACCCTCCACCCCACCTCATCCCAGCCCAGCAGAGTCTCTTGACCTCCCTATTTTTAAAGTCCTGGTTATGCCCTATTAACCTCACTTGCACTTCTGATCACACTTTGTCTGTTCTGTTTACCTACTTTTTCATCCACTACCGCTCATTATGAGAAATGTCAAATTTACAATATAGATAACCATAACCAGGAACAAGTATGACGAAACCCCTGGAGAGAAGTACCGGTCCAAGTGCAGGGAACAACCGCATAGTTTAACTTGGACCCTGAAGGTTAAACTGATTAACACTAACACAACGAGAACGGCAACAACGCAATCTATGGAAAAAATACAAGCAGTAGCTAAGACAGTTAATGCATCTAAGTCACCTACGAAACAGCTGCCTAGTTACAACCCTAAGCAAATGCCATTAATCTGAAATGAGTGACATTATTTGTACTAATATGCAGCTTACATTTAACCATCTTTATTAGAGGTTAGCAAAGTACAATTGTAGTCATTATATTCAAATTGTTGTGATACTAAGCTACTATTATATAAACTTTGTTCATTTCATAGAATATACAGTTATCTTCATCACACACGCAAATGTATGTGTATGCCTGTCAGCTCTTTGTTAGTGCACTGTGCTACCTAACACTTCCTGGGTTTAGACAGCTGTGGTGAGCATCTTCTGCTTCAGTGTCATTTTTTGCGCATTTCCGTCTTCGCCATTTTAGAACAGACACAAGCTGATTTACGCTTCCATTCTAGTAGAAGTCAAATTGAGGTCAGTGTTTTTTTTAGGGCTCACCTTTCAGTCAAATCAACAGAACAGAAAGATGGGTAACTCTGGATCTAAAGACTGTGGATCAGGTTGGAACTCTTCCATTATCTTCTCTTTCTTTTAATATTATTTGTTGTTCTCTAAATAAGCACACATGCTTTTAATTAATTAATTTTTTTTTTACAAAAATGTTTTAAAAATTGTTGAGCGAACTAAAAGACGATTAAAATAATAAATAATCGAAAGTAATAAGAGAGTAATACAAAGTAAATAAAACAAAATGAGACAAACGGTAAATAAAAGTGATTACTGGCTATATAGAGGAAATGGATCAGTTGGAGGAATGTGGTGGATCTGTAATGTAATTTATGGAAGTAATGTGTGTGGTGTAATGGGTCAGTGTGTGTGCATATATGATCACTGTATATTGTGTTGATTTATTGTATTTATTGTGAGGCATTAATTCAGAGGGAGATTGATAGTGATCTGAAGACAATGGACCAGGTTTCTGACAAATGTTGACTTTATGTTTTTATTGTTGCTGTTATTTTTTCCATAGAAGTATAGTCAATGAGCAGATCTATCATTGGGTTATATAGATTTCTCTCCTACTTTTCCAGTCAAATAAATTACTTTGTTAGTGATAAATGAAGAGACTTTAAAAAATATAATGTCAGTCAGAGATAACATGATTTAGCAAGTTGCTGCAAGGCTAAAACCTACATTTTTAAATTCTCCCTAACAACAGCGAGTACTGGCTTCTGATTGATTCATGAGGAGTTACCGCTAACTGATCAGAGATTGGTTAATGGTATGTTATGCTGTGGAATTTAGTTGAATTGAACTCAACATTTTCTCGTTATTTTTTTTACAGTTTCTTGTGAAGATGCTGTGAGAGTGTTCATGTTTTCTTTTCTAAACCTGTTGGAGCGTTAGGCTTGCATCCTATTTTTACTGTCTCTATACTTGTCCTTTGGTTCCCAAGGATTTCAGCACATTTTGTAGTAGAAATTGGGGAAAGCATATGTTTTGACAAAATGCATTTTCCACACTTCAGCAAGTAATTAATTACAAATGAAAAACATTACAAATGTGCAACTGTAATAACATGTTGAGTGGTAAAAAGACTACAGGTAATACACATGTAGGTGACTCCTGAGACTCCAAGAGAAATGTTTATTGTATTTTCTTTCATTCCCAACAAACAGATCCCAGTGATGATAAAATAAAATTACTTGAATTAGATGAATTGTGTGCTGCATTTGGGGACAACGATGAAACCACTTCAAAAAAGACTACAGGTAATACACATGTAGGTGACTCCTGAGGCTCCAAGAAGAAATGTTTATTGTATTTTCTTTAATTCCCTACAAACAGATCCCAGTTCTGATAAAAAACAAGTTTAAAAAAAAAGTATTTTGTGAAGCATTTGTGGTCATCGGTGAAACCACTTCATCAATGATATGATCTGCTTATTTAAAAATGTAATTAATTATATCTTTCTCTCTCTCTCGCTCTCTCTCTTTCTCACTCACTCTCTCCCAACTCCACCTTCCCTGAGAAGAACCTTTAAATGTGGTTATTCTGGGGAAACACAAGGTTGGGAAGAGTTCAGTGGGAAATGCCATTCTGGGGAGAAAGAAGTTTAGAAAGTTCAGGCGCTTCTCAAAGAGGCCTGTGGTGAGACAGGGAGATGTAGATGGCAGGGTAATCAAAGTGGTGCACGCACCTGGGTGGGCTGATTCTAACCGTACCAAACCAGCGTACAGTAGGGAGGAGATCAAGAATAGTTGCTCTGAAGGGCTCGTTGCTTTTTTGTTGGTCGTCTCTATGGACTCAAAGTTCACTGAGAAAGATAAGGATTTAGTGGAGGAACACATGAATCTGATCAGCAGTTCAGTGTGGGAACATACTGTTCTCCTCTTCAACACACATAAATCAGGCAAGCAGAGAAATCGCAGAAAGACAGATGACATTAGTGAGCGCACTGACCTGAAATGGCTTATGGAGAAAGGTGGTAAGAGGTCGTTAATGTTCAATAAAAAAACGAATCAGGTCACAAGCTTACGGA
Source organism: Anguilla anguilla (assembly GCF_013347855.1). Lineage (NCBI taxonomy): Eukaryota > Metazoa > Chordata > Actinopteri > Anguilliformes > Anguillidae > Anguilla > Anguilla anguilla. The sequence goes on along the minus strand of NC_049208.1, from coordinate 4,079,242 downwards.
CAAAACTGGAAAATGTAGCAAAACGGTGCGATGGTGTTACCAATTTATTTGAAGAGAACACAGAAACAGAAAATGGAGAACAACAGGAGAACGTCCAGGAACAACAACAGGCCACAACCATAGGCCATGGAAGGAGAACCACGAACCAAGAAAGTCATCATGGTGAGTGTAATCAGTATCTCACATTGTCAAATCAACCCTACATGCTCAAAAGTAGAAAGTCTGACTGTAGCCAAACAGATTAGCTGACTCAGATATTGTAAACAAAATCCTGATACATTTCTCATCGATTACAACTGAGCAGACACCCTACAACTAAAAGCCCCTGGTCTAGTCCTGTTCAGGGTGACTCAAGCATTACAAATTATATCAAGTCATTTTTATATTGTGCCTCATCAATGTTGTGAATCTCAAAAGTGGTTGAGTAAGCTCAGTCTGCTCTGCTTTTGATCCTGCTCCTTTTGCCCCAAGTGCCCGATGTGCACCTTTGATTTATTCTGGACGGGAGGCCTAAAAGATGTGATCAATGTTTCCTGCGGCTGGTTTAACTTCTTTAGCTGCCACAGGAAGTAGATCCTCTGTTGGGCTCTCCTGGCAATAGAGTCAGTATTGGCCTCCCACTTGATGTCCTGGGAGATGGTTATGCACAGGAACTTGAATGACTTTAGTGATGTGCTGCTCATTGTGATGGTGGGCAGGGATCTGGGGGTTCTCCAGAAGTCTACAGCCATCTATGCAGTCTTCAGATTTAAGCCTCAAATTCTTGCGTCCACACCATGACACCAGCTGATTAACCTCCCGCCTATATGCTGACTCGTCACCATTATGGATAAGTCCAATCAATACTGAAAATCTGCTGGGCCAGCTGCTGTTGGGCCTCCCATGCACAAGCTTGTGGGTGATACAAACACTTACCAGGATAAACAAGGCAAGTTTGTGGGGAGAATAGATTGGGTTGCAGTTTATGAATAAAGACTCCAGGTCAGAGGAACATGATTTTAGGAGCAGTACGACATCGTTACACAAACCTTTGCATATGGAAAAGCAGATTCACCCTCCTCTCATTGTCCTGACAGCTCCGTTATGCGTCTGCTCTGTGGAGTTGGAAACCAGGAAGCAGCAGAATATTTTCTAGTGTGGACTAACTCAAACAAGTTTCCATGAAACAGAGGGCAGCTAATATAACAAATCTGTTTTTTTATTTATTTATTTGTTTTGGTTTTTCTTTGGCAAGCAGCTGTATTTTGTCCATTTTATTGTCTAGAGAGCAGAGGTTCACAAAGAATATCCCCAGGGCAAGTATACGTAATCCTCTCCTGCGAAAACACGCTAATACTCCAAGCAGCCAAAACCGGGCTGCGTTTTTGAAGCTCACTTCCTTGTCTTGTTGAGAGACGTTGCTCACTAGCGCCACTGTGGTTGGCTCCAGAGTAAGTGTTTCAGCCACCCATTTTAGTGTAAGTCAACAGCAAGAATACAATCAAAATACAAAGTCAATAATTTATTTCCACAAGAAGTAGTAGTCACAATAGCTGTCACAGTAGCTATTCTTTGTCTAATGTCTCCCCATATGCCGCTTTCTTAAGTTATTGTGTTATTAGGACAAGCCGGTAATATTTTGTGAATGTATCAGGGACAGTTTGTCATTACCGAATCATTGTATCACACATGCTTTGTGGAAGACCAGACTTTATGTCACTATTACGCAGTCTCTGGCTCCAATTTGTACAACATGGCGGGGCCCACAAACTACACTGCCCAGGCTTCAAAACTCTTTTGACAACAAGCAAATGTATTTGTACTTCTGTCAGCTCTTTGTTAGTGCACTGTGCTACCTAACACTTCCTGGGTTTAGACAGCTGTGGTGAGCATCTTCTGCTTCAGTGTCATTTTTTGTGCATTTCCGTCTTCGCCATTTTAGAACAGACACAAGCTGATTTACGCTTCCATTCTAGTAGAAGTCAAATTGAGGTCAGTGTTTTCTTTAGGGCTCACCTTTCAGTCAAATCAACAGAACAGAAAGATGGGTAACTCTCGATCTAAAGGTTGGAACTCTTCCATTTTCTTCTCTTTCTTTTAATATTCTTTGTTCTTCTCTAAATAAGCACACATGCTTTTAATTAATTCTTTTTTTTTTTACAAAAATGTTTTAAAAATTGTTGAGCGAACTAAAAGAGGATTAAGTAAAATATGTTTACCTTTTTTAATTGGAAGCTTTATTTATACATTTACAGTGATTTATATACAAAAAACAAATATATATATAAGCCACTCCTGTGGACCCACACACAACATCAAAACACTTTTTGATACTGATACCAAAACAAGCAGACAGAAATAACAGAGACACTCATTCACACACACACACACACACACACATACACTCAGTGAATACAACATACGCACATGCACGACACAAGGATAACACTAGGATCGATAAATAAATAGAAAGAGAAGTTGGAACGAGTCTGATAAACCATTAGACAAACACATAGTAGGGACATCAACAAGAGCAAACATCAAAAAACATATGCCAACGAACAATTGAAAACATGAGAAAAATAATTGAAAGTAATAAGGGAGTAATACAAAGTAAACAAAACAAAACAAAATAAGACGAACAGTAAATAAAAGTGATTACTGGCTATATAGATGAAATGGATCAGTTGGAGGAATGTGGTGGATCTGTAATGTAATTTATGGTAGTAATGTGTGTGGTGTAATGGGTCAATGTGTCTGCATATATGATCACTGCATATTGTGTTGATTTAGTGCATTTATTGTGAGGGATTAATTCAGAGGGAGATTGATAGTGATTTTAAGATAACGGACCAGGTTTCTGACAAATGTTGACTTTATTTTTTTATTGTTGCTGTGATTTTTTCCATAGAAATATAGTCAATGAGCGGATCGATCATTGAGTTATAGATTTCTGTCCCACTTTTCCAGTCAATTAAAATTACTATGTTAGTGATAAATAAAGAGACTTTAAAAAACATTATGTCAGGCAGAGATAACTTTATTTAACAAGTTGCTGCAAGGCTAAATACCTACATTTTAAAATTCTCCCTAACAACAGCGAGTACTGGCTTCTGATTGGTTCATGAGGAGTTACCACTAACTGATCAGAGGTTGGTTAATGGTATGTTATGCTGTGGAATTTAGTTGAATTGAACTCAACATTTTCTCATGTTATTTTTTTTTACAGTTTCTTGTGAAGATGCTGTGAAAGTGATCATGTTTTCTTCTCTAAACCTGTTGGAGCTTTAGGCTTGCATCCTATTTTTACTGTCTCTATACCTGTCCTTAGTTTCCCAAGGATTTCAGCACGTTTTGTAGTAGAAATTGGAGAAAGCATATATTTTGACAAAATGCATTTTCCCCACTTCAGCAAGTAATTAATTACAGATGAAAAACATTTCAACTGTGCAACTGTAATAACATGTTGAGTGGTAAAAAGACTACAGGTAATACACATGTAGGTGATTACTGAGACTCCAAGAGAAATGTTTATTGTATTTTCTTTCATTCCCAACAAACAGATCCCAATGATGATAAAATACAATTACTTGAATTAGATGAATTGTGTGCTGCATTTGGGGACAACGATGAAACCACTTCAATAAAGACTACAGGTAATACACATGTAGGTGACTCCTGAGGCTCCAAGAAGAAATGTTTATTGTATTTTCTTTAATTCCCTACAAACTGATCCCAGTTCTGATAAAAAAAACAAGTTAAAAAAAAAAGTATTTTGTGAAGCGTTTGTGGTCAACAGTAAAACCACTTCATCAATGATATGATCTGCTTATTTAAAAATGTAATTAATTATATCTTTCTCTCTCTCTCTCTCTCTCTTGCTCTCTCTCTTTCTCACTCACTCTCTCCGAACTCCACCTTCCCTGAGAAGAACCTTTAAATGTGGTTATTCTGGGGAAACACAAGGTTGGGAAGAGTTCAGTGGGAAATGCCATTCTGGGGAGAAAGGTGTTTAAAAGGTTGAAGCGCTTCTCAAAGAGGCCTGTGGTGAGACAGGGAGATGTAGATGGCAGGGTAATCAAAGTGGTGCGCACACATGGGTGGACTGATTCTAACCGTACCAAACCAGCGTACAGTAGGGAGGAGATCAAGAATAGTTGCTCTGAAGGGCTCGTTGCTTTTTTGTTGGTCGTCTCTATGGACTCAAAGTTCACTGAGGAAGATAAGGATTTAGTGCAGGAACACATGAATCTGATCAGCAGTTCAGTGTGGGAACATACTGTACTCCTCTTCATCACACACAAATCAGACAAGCAGAGAAATCACAGAAAGACAGACGTCATTAAGAAGCGCACTGAACTGAAATGGCTTATGGAGAAAGTTGGTGACAGGTGGCTTATGCTCAATGAAGGAAAGAATGAGGTCACAAGCTTACGGACAAAACTGGAAAATGTAGCAAAACGGTGCGATGGTGTTACCAATTTCTTTGAAGAGAAAACAGAAACAGAAAATGGAGAACAACAGGAGAACGTCCAGGAACAACAACAGGCCACAACCATGGGCCATGGATGGAGATTCACGAACCAAGAAAATCATCATGGTGAGTGTAATCAGTATCTCACATTGTCAAATCAACCCTACATGCTCAAAAGTAGAAAGTCTGACCGTAGCCAAACAGATTAGCTGACTCAGATATTGTAAACAAAATCCTGATACATTTCTCATCGATTACAACTGAGCAGACACCCTACAACTAAAAGCCCCTGGTCTAGTCCTGTTCAAGGGGACTCAAGCATTACAAATTATATCAAGTCATTTTTATATAGTGCTTCATCAAGGTTGTGAATCTCAAAAGTGGTTGAGTAAGCTCAGTCTGCTCTGCTTTTGATCCTGCTCCTTTTGCCCCAAGTGCCCGATGTGCACCTTTGATTTATTCTGGACAGGAGGCCTAAAAGATGTGATCAATGTTTCCTGCGGCAGGTTTAACTTCTTTAGTTGCCACAGGAAGTAGATCCTCTGTTGGGCTCTCCTGGCAATAGAGTCAGTATTGGCCTCCCACTTGATGTCCTGGGAGATGGTTATGCACAGGAACTTGAATGACTTTAGTGATGTGCTGTTCATTGTGATGGTGGGCAGGGATCTGGGGGCTCTCCAGAAGTCTACAGCCATCTCTGCAGTCTTTAGATTTAAGCCTCAAGTTCTTGCGTCCACACCATGACACCAGCTGATTAACCTCCCGCCTGTATGCTGACTCATCACCATTATGGATAAGTCCAATCAACACTGACAATCTGCTGGGCCAGCTGCTGTTGGGCCTCCCGTGCACAAGCTTGTGGGTGATGCAGACACTTACCAGCATAAACAAGGCAAATTTGCGGGGAGAATAGATTGGGTTGCAGTTTATGAATAAAGACTCCAGGTCAGGAGAACATGATTTTAGGAGCAGTACGACATTGTTACACAAACCTCTGCATATGGAAAAGCAGATTCACCCTCCTCTCATTGTCCTGACAGCTCTGTTATGCGGTCTGCTCTGTGGAGTTGGAAACCAGGAAGCAGCAGAATATTTTCTAGTGTGGACTAACTCAAACTAGTTTCCATGAAACAGAGGGCAGCTAATATAACTAATCCGTTTTTTTTTTTTTTTGTTTTTTTTTTGACAAGCAGCTGTATTTTGTCCATTTTATTGTCTAGAGAGCAGAGGACCACAAAGAATATCCCCAGGGCAAGTATACGTAATCCTCTCCTGCGAAAACACGCTAATACTCCAAGCAGCCAAAACCGGGCTGCGTTTTTGAAGCTCACTTCCTTGTCTTGTTGAGAGACGTTGCTCACTAGAGCCACTGTGGTTGGCTCCAGAATAAGTGTTTCAGCCACCCATTTTAGTGTAAGTCAACAGCAACAATACAATCAAAATACAAAGTCAATAATTTTTTTCCACAAGAAAAAGTAGTCACAATAGCTGTCACAGTAGCTTTTCTTTGCCTAATGTCTCCCCAATATGCCGCTTTCTTAAGTTACTGTGTTATTAGGACAAGCCGGTAATATTTTGTGAATGGATCAGGGACAGTTTGTGTCACTACCGAATCACTGTATCACACACGCTTAGTGGAAGACCAGACTTTATGTCCCTATTGCGCAGTCTCTGGCTCCAATTTGTACAACATGGCGGCGCCCACAAACTACACTTCCCGGGCATCAAAACTCTTTTGACCAAGCCCATGGAGAGTCATGGGTGACATCACAGTGATTTAGCCCATATTTTTCTACATTCTATGCAATACACCCAAGTGTTTCCCTCTTATACCGTGTCACACAGCTATGAACAATACATTCACAAGGTCAGGTCCAGGTGTAAGGAATTCACTAGTCACATTAAGCAGCTGTACCATCGTTGAATGTCCACTTAATGACAATCACTGATGTCTATACAGCATAAATATATATGCCTGAATATGAACAATATGTGTGTGTGTGTGTGTGTACATACATAAAATGTACAGTAAAGTGGGACTTAATTGTGATATTTATTTTATTAAAGTGAAGTAAATTCCAGTGACTTGAATGCATGATATACTGGTGCATGGAAAAATATTTAGTCAAACAAATCATCCTAATGTGTTCGTTAATTGTGTTTATTTTACTTTTCTGTGTTACGTATGAACTTGTTTCGTTTCCTTACACTCAAATTTGTACGACATGCCGGCGCCTACGCACTACACTTCCTGGGCTTCAAAACCCTTTTCACCAAACCCATGGATAGTCAGCATAAATATATATGCCTGAATATGCACAGTATGTGTGCGTGTGTGTATGTACTTACATTAAATGTACAGTAAAGCATGGACGAAATGTGGTAAATCTGTCGATAACTGTACGTTGAAAGTGACACTGCACGAAGTGCTTATAAGATTGAATACTGGTATTTAGAACCTTATTGTAATTTCTGCAATACTACAGAATACATAATCATGTCACAAAATGCTGAAACACAGTTAAAGTTATGAACTGAAATGGAAAAAAAGCATTCTTGAATTAAACTGATCTCAATTTATTGAAGAATCCCTGTCTAATTTAACCTGGAGGTAAGAAAATATATGAGGTTAGCAGAATGTGTTGCACCTGGGCCATTAAATGCAGTAATCTTATATAGCGTCTTATGGTCCCGTCCACTCCCCACTCCTCCCCCAGGTCAAGAGAACAAAAAGCTGCTGAAAAGAAGGCACAGCATGCTCACGGCTATCGAGTTCAAGAAGCAGAAAATGGCGGAGCTCTGCAGTTTTCTCATTTCAATAACCAAGATCACAAGTCCCATCGATGGGAATCTAGAAGACTTCAAACACCAGAGTAAGACAGACTAAGTCTGACCAATCAACTTCTATAAACCTACCTGCTCTGTCTTCTATTAACCTACCTTCTCTGTCCTCTATAAACCTATCTGCTCTGTCTTCTATTAACCCACCTGCTGTATCCTCTATTAACCTACCTGCTCTGTCCTCTATAAATCTACCTGCTCTATCCTCTATAAACCTACCTGCTCTATCCCCTATAAACCTACCTGCTCTATCCTCTATTAACCTACCTGCTCTGTCCTCTATAAACCTACCTGCTCTATCCTCTATAAACCTACCTGCTCTGTCCTCTATTAACATACCTGCTCTATCCTCTATAAACCTACCTGCTCTGTCCTCTATAGATCTACCTGCTCTGTCCTCTATCAACCTACCAGCTCTATCCTCTTTAAACCTACCTGCTCTATCCTCTATCAACCTACCTGCTCTATCCTCTATCAACCTACCTGCTGTAACCTCTAATCAACTTACCTGCTGTATCCTCTATCAACCTGCCTTCTCTGTCCTCGTATCAAACTACCTGAAATTAGTTTTACACTGTATGAGCAAAAGTATCTGGGCACCCCTTGCTCTGGGTTTTATTTTCATCGTTTGGGCTAGGCCTCTTAAGTTCCTGTGAAGGCAAAGCTACAGCATATAATCACATTCTGGATGATTCTGTGCTACCCCTAGCAGTTTTGAGAAGGCCCTTTCTTGTTTCAGCATGACAATGCCCTCTGGCACACATCAAGGTCATTATTGGAATGTTTTTGTTGAGAATGGTGTGGAGGAACTTGACTGGCCTGGACAGAGCCCGGACCTCCACCCCATCCAACACCTTTGTGATCAATTGGAAAGCCAGCTGCAAGCCAGGCCTAATCAGCCAATCAGTGCCCGACCTCACAAATCCTCTTCTGGCAGAATGGAAGCAAATCCCTGCAGCAATGCTCTAATATCTAGTATAAAGTCTTCCCAGAAGAATGGAGGTTGTTATCGCAGCAATGGGTGGATCAACTCCATATTAATGCCCATAATTTTGGATGACATGTTGGATGTCAGGTGTCCACATACTTTTGACCATGCAGTGTTCTTCATCTCATGCTATAATAATACTTGGTCTTTACAAATAACAATAATCAAAGTGCTTACAATCCATCTCTCTCACTCATGTGTGCTGTTTGTGGATGAAAACAGGGCAGAGTCATAGGTGACATCACAGTGATTTAGCCCATATTTTTATACATTCTATGCAATACACCCAAGTGTTTCCCTCTTATACAGTGTCACACAGCAATGAACAATACATTCACAAGGTCAGGTCCAGGTGTAAGGAATTCACTAGTCACATTAAGCAGCTGCACCATCGTTGAATGTCCACTTAATGACAATCACTGTTGTCTATACAGCATAAATATATATGCCTGAATTTGAATAGTATGTGTGCGTGTGTGTATGTACTTACATAAAATGTACAGTAAAGTGGGCCTTAATTGTGATATTTATTTTATTAAAGTGAAGTAAATTCCAGTGACTTGAATGCATGATATACTGGTGCATGGAAAAATATTTAGTCAAACAAATCATCTTAATGTGTTCGTTAATTGTGTTTATTTTACTTTTCTGTGTTACGTATGAACTTGTTTCGTTTCCTTACACTCAAATTTGTACGACATGCCGGCGCCTACGCACTACACCTCCTGGGCTTCAAAACCCTTTTCACCAAACTCATGGATAGTCATGGGTGACATCACAGTGACTTAGTCCAAATTTTTCTACAGTCTATGTAATACACCCAAGTGTTTCCCTCTTATACTGTGTCACACAGCACAGGACAGAGCTACTGCTCCAATGAACAATACATTCCCAAGGTCAGGTCCAGGTGTAAGAAATTCACTGGTCACATTAAGCAGCTGTACCATTGTTGAATGTCCACTTAATGACAATCACTGATGTCTATACAGCATAAATATATATGCCTGAATATGCACAGTATGTGTGCGTGTGTGTATGTACTTACATTAAATGTACAGTAAAGTATGGACGAAATGTGGTAAATCTGTCGATAACTGTACGTTGAAAGTGACACTGCACGAAGTGCTTATAAGATTGAATACTGGTATTTAGAACCTTATTGTAATTTCTGCAATACTACAGAATACATAATCATGTCACAAAATGCTGAAACACAGTTAAAGTTATGAACAGAAATGGAAAAAATCATTCTTGAATTAAACTAATCTCAATTTATTGAAGAATCCCTGTCTAATTTAACCTGGAGGTAAGAAAATATATGAGGTTAGCAGAATGTTTTGCACCTGGGCCATTAAATGCAGTAATCTAATATAGCGTCTTATGGTCCCGTCCACTCCCCACCCCTCCCCCAGGTCAAGAGAACAAAAAGCTGCTGAAAAGAAGGCACAGCATGCTCACGGCTATCGAGTTCAAGAAGCAGAAAATGGCGGAGCTCTGCAGTTTTCTCATTTCAATAACCAAGATCACAAGTCCCATCGATGGGAATCTAGAAGACTTCAAACACCAGAGTAAGACAGACTAAGTCTGACCAATCAACTTCTATAAACCTACCTGCTCTGTCTTCTATTAACCTACCTTCTCTGTCCTCTATAAACCTATATGCTCTGTCCTCTATAAACCTCCCTGCTCTATCCCCTATAAACCTACCTGCTCTATCCTCTATTAACCTACCTGCTCTGTCCTCTATAAACCTACCTGCTCTATCCGCTATAAACCTACCTGCTCTGTCCTATATAAATCTAGCTGCTCTGTCCTCTATCAACCTACCAGCTCTATCCTCTTTAAACCTACCTGCTCTGTCCTCTATCAATCTACCTGCTCTGTCCTCTATCAACCTACCTGCTCTAATCTCTAATCAACTTACCTGCTGTATCCTCTATCAACCTGCCTTCTCTGTCCTCGTATCAAACTACCTGAAATTAGTTTTACACTGTATGAGCAAAAGTATCTGGGCACCCCTTGCTCTGGGTCCTTTTTTCATCGTTTGGGCTAGGCCTCTTAAGTTCCTGTGAAGGCAAAGCTACAGCATATAATCACATTCTGGATGATTCTGTGCTACCCCAGCAGTTTTGAGAAGGCCCTTTCTTGTTTCAGCATGACAATGCCCTCTGGCACACATCAAGGTCATTATTGGAATGTTTTTGTTGAGAATGGTGTGGAGGAACTTGACTGGCCTGGACAGAGCCCGGACCTCCACCCCATCCAACACCTTTGTGATCAATTGGAAAGCCAGCTGCAAGCCAGGCCTAATCAGCCAATCAGTGCCTGACCTCACAAATCTTCTTCTGGCGGAATGGAAGCAAATCCCTGCAGCAATGCTCTAATATCTAGTATAAAGTCTTCCCAGAAGAGTGGAGGTTGTTATCGCAGCAATGGGTGGATCAACTCCATATTAATGCCCATAATTTTGGATGACATGTTGGATGTCAGGTGTCCACATACTTTTGACCATGCAGTGTTCTTCATCTCATGCTATAATAATACTTGGTCTTTACAAATAACAATAATCAAAGTGCTTACAATCCATCTCTCTCACTCATGTGTGCTGTTTGTGGATGAAAACAGGGCAGAGTCATGGGTGACATCACAGTGATTTAGCCCATATTTTTATACATTCTATGCAATACACCCAAGTGTTTCCCTCTTATACAGTGTCACACAGCAATGAACAATACATTCACAAGGTCAGGTCCAGGTGTAAGGAATTCATTAGTCACATTAAGCAGCTGTACCATCGTTGAATGTCCACTTAATGACAATCACTGATGCCTATACAGCATAAATATATATGCCTGAATATGAACAGTATGTGTGCATGTGTGTATGTACTTACATTAAATGTACAGTAAAGTATGGACGAAATGTGGTAAATCTGTCGATAACTGTATGTTGAAAGTGACACTGCACGAAGTGCTAATAAGATTGAATACTGGTATTTAGAACCTTATTGTAATTTCTGCAATACTACAGAATACATAATCATGTCACAAAATGCTGAAACACAGTTAAAGTTATGAACTGAAATGGAAAAAAAGCATTCTTGAATTAAACTGATCTCAATTTATTGAAGAATCCCTGTCTAATTTAACCTGGAGGTAAGAAAATATATGAGGTTAGCAGAATGTGTTGCACCTGGGCCATTAAATGCAGTAATCTAATATAGCGTCTTATGGTCCCGTCCACTCCCCACCCCTCCCCCAGGTCAAGAGAACAAAAAGCTGCTGAAAAGAAGGCACAGCATGCTCACGGCTATCGAGTTCAAGAAGCAGAAAATGGCGGAGCTCTGCAGTTTTCTCATTTCAATAACCAAGATCACAAGTCCCATCGAGGGGAATCTAGAAGACTTCAAACACCAGAGTAAGACAGACTAAGTCTGACCAATCAACTTCTATAAACCTACCTGCTCTGTCTTCTATTAACCTACCTTCTCTGTCCTCTATAAACCTATATGCTCTGTCTTCTATTAACCCACCTGCCCTATCTTCTATTAACCTACCTTCTCTGTCCTCTATAAACCTATCTGCTCTATCCTCTATTAACCTACCTGTTCTGTCCTCTATAAACCTACCTGCTCTATTCTCTATAAACCTACCTGCTCTATCCCCTATAAACCTACCTGCTCTGTCCTCTATAGATCTACCTGCTCTATCCTCTATCAACCTACCTGCTCTAATCTCTAATCAACTTACCTGCTCTATCCTCTATCAACCTGCCTTCTCTGTCCTCGTATCAAACTACCTGAAATTAGTTTTGCACTGTATGAGCAAAAGTATCTGGGCACCCCTTGCTCTGGGTCTTATTTTCATCGTTTGGGCTAGGCCTCTTAAGTTCCTGTGAAGGCAAAGCTACAGCATATAATCACATTCTGGATGATTCTGTGCTACCCCAGCAGTTTTGAGAAGGCCCTTTCTTGTTTCATCATGACAATGCCCTCTGGCACACATCAAGGTCATTATTGGAATGTTTTTGTTGAGAATGGTGTGGAGGAACTTGACTAGCCTGGACAGAGCCCGGACCTCCACCCCATCCAACACCTTTGTGATCAATTGGAAAGCCAGCTGCAAGCCAGGCCTAATCAGCCAATCAGTGCCCGACCTCACAAATCCTCTTCTGGCGGAATGGAAGCAAATCCCTGCAGCAATGCTCTAATATCTAGTATAAAGTCTTCCCAGAAGAGTGGAGGTTGTTATCGCAGCAATGGGTGGATCAACTTCATATTAATGCCCATAATTTTGGATGAGATGTTGGATGTCAGGTGTCCACATACTTTTGACCATGCAGTGTTCGTCATCTCATGCTATAATAATACGTGGTCTTTACAAATAACAATAATCAAAGTGCTTACAATCCATCTCTCTCACTCAGGAGTGCTGTTTGTGGATGAAAACAGGGCAGAGTCATAGGTGACATCACAGTGATTTAGCCCATATTTTTATACATTCTATGCAATACACCCAATTGTTTCCCTCTTATACAGTGTCACACAGCAATGAACAATACATTCACAAGGTCAGGTCCAGGTGTAAGGAATTCACTAGTCACTTTAATCAGCTGTACCATCGTTGAATGTCCACTTAATGACAATCACTGATGTATATACAGCATAAATATATATGCCTGAATATGAATCGTATGTGTGCGTGTGTGTATGTACTTACATTAAATGTACAGTAAAGTATGGACGAAATGTGGTAAATCTGTCGATAACTGTACGTTGAAAGTGACTGCACGAAGTGCTCATAAGATTGAATACTGGTATTTAGAACCTTATTGTAATTTCTGCAATACTACAGAATACATAATCGTGTCACAAAATGCTGAAACACAGTTAAGTTAACAACTGAAATGGAAAAAAGCATTCTTGAATTAAACTAATCTCAATTTATTGAAGAATCCCTGTCTAATTTAACCTGGAGGTAAGAAAATATATGAGGTTAGCAGAATGTGTTGCACCTGGGCCATTAAATGCAGTAATCTAATATAGCGTCTTATGGTCCCGTCCACTCCCCACCCCTCCCCCAGGTCAAGAGAACAAAAAGCTGCTGAAAAGAAGGCACAGCATGCTCACGGCTATCGAGTTCAAGAAGCAGAAAATGGCGGAGCTCTGCAGTTTTCTCATTTCAATAACCAAGATCACAAGTCCCATCGATGGGAATCTAGAAGACTTCAAACACCAGAGTAAGACAGACTAAGTCTGACCAATCAACTTCTATAAACCTACCTGCTCTGTCTTCTATTAACCCACCTGCCCTATCATCTATTAACCTACCTTCTCTGTCCTCTATAAACCTATCTGCTCTATCCTCTATTAACCTACCTGTTCTGTCCTCTATAAACCTACCTGCTCTATTCTCTATAAACCTACCTGCTCTATCCCCTATAAACCTACCTGCTCTGTCCTCTATAAATCTACCTGCTCTATCCTCTATCAACCTACCTGCTCTAATCTCTAATCAACCTACCTGCTCTATCCTCTATCAACCTGCCTTCTCTGTCCTCGTATCAAACTACCTGAAATTAGTTTTGCACTGTATGAGCAAAAGTATCTGGGCACCCCTTGCTCTGGGTCTTTTTTTCATCGTTTGGGCTAGGCCTCTTAAGTTCCTGTGAAGGCAAAGCTACAGCATATAATCACATTCTGGATGATTCTGTGCTACCCCAGCAGTTTTGAGAAGGCCCTTTCTTGTTTCATCATGACAATGCCCTCTGACACACATCAAGGTCATTATTGGAATGTTTTTGTTGAGAATGGTGTGGAGGAACTTGACTAGCCTGGACAGAGCCCGGACCTCCACCCCATCCAACACCTTTGTGATCAATTGGAAAGCCAGCTGCAAGCCAGTCCTAATCAGCCAATCAGTGCCCGACCTCACAAATCCTCTTCTGGCGGAATGGAAGCAAATCCCTGCAGCAATGCTCTAATATCTAGTATAAAGTCTTCCCAGAAGAGTGGAGGTTGTTATCGCAGCAATGGGTGGATCAACTTCATATTAATGCCCATAATTTTGGATGAGATGTTGGATGTCAGGTGTCCACATACTTTTGACCATGCAGTGTTCGTCATCTCATGCTATAATAATACTTGGTCTTTACAAATAACAATAATCAAAGTGCTTACAATCCATCTCTCTCACTCAGGAGTGCTGTTTGTGGATGAAAACAGGGCAGAGTCATGGGTGACATCACAGTGATTTAGCCCATATTTTTCTACATTCTATGCAATACACCCAAGTGTTTCCCTCTTATACAGTGTCACACAGCAATGAACAATACATTCACAAGGTCAGGTCCAGGTGTAAGGAATTCACTAGTCACTTTAATCAGCTGTACCATCGTTGAATGTCCACTTAATGACAATCACTGATGTATATACAGCATAAATATATATGCCTGAATATGAATCGTATGTGTGCGTGTGTGTATGTACTTACATTAAATGTACAGTAAAGTATGGACGAAATGTGGTAAATCTGTCGATAACTGTACGTTGAAAGTGACTGCACAAAGTGCTCATAAGATTGAATACTGGTATTTAGAACCTTATTGTAATTTCTGCAATACTACAGAATACATAATCGTGTCACAAAATGCTGAAACACAGTTAAGTTAACAACTGAAATGGAAAAAAGCATTCTTGAATTAAACTAATCTCAATTTATTGAAGAATCCCTGTCTAATTTAACCTGGAGGTAAGAAAATATATGAGGTTAGCAGAATGTGTTGCACCTGGGCCATTAAATGCAGTAATCTAACATAGCGTCTTATGGTCCTGTTCACTCCCCACCCCTCCCCCAGGTCAAGAGAACAAAAAGCTGCTGAAAAGAAGGCACAGCATGCTCACGGCTATCGAGTTCAAGAAGCAGAAAATGGCAGAGCTCTGCAGTTTTCTCATTTCACTAACCAACATCACACATCCCATCGATGCGAATCTAGAAGACTTCAAACACTAGAGTAAGACAGACTAAGTCTGACCAATCAGCTTCTATAAACCTACCTGCTCTGTCTTCTATTAACCCACCTGCTCTATCCTCTATTAACCTACCTGCTCTGTCCTCTATAAACCTACCTGCTCTATCGTCTATTAACCCACCTGCTCTATCCTCTATTAACCTACCTGCTCTATCCTCTATTAACCTACCTGCTCTGTCCTCTATAAACCTACCTGCTCTATTCTCTATAAACCTACCTGCTCTGTCCTCTATTAGCCTACCTGCTCTGTCGTCTATTAACCTACCTGCTCTGTCCTCTATAAACCTACCTGCTCTGTCCTCTATAAATCTACCTGCTCTGTCCTCTATCAACCTACCAGCTCTATCCTCTTTAAACCTACCTGCTCTGTCCTCTATCAACCTACTTGCGCTATCCTCTATCAACCTGCCTTCTCTGTCCTCGTATCAAACTACCTGAAATTAGT
The DNA here is from genome assembly GCF_013347855.1 of Anguilla anguilla. Lineage (NCBI taxonomy): Eukaryota > Metazoa > Chordata > Actinopteri > Anguilliformes > Anguillidae > Anguilla > Anguilla anguilla. Next base: position 4,063,486 of record NC_049208.1, on the reverse strand, counting down.
TTTACACTGTATGAGCAAAAGTGTCTGGGCACCGCTTGCTCTGGGTTTTATTTTCATCGTTTGGGCTAGGCCTCTTAAGTTCCTGTGAAGGCAAAGCTACAGCATATAATCACATTCTGGATGATTCTGTGCTACCCCAGCAGTTTTGAGAAGGCCCTTTCTTGTTTCAGCATGACAATGCCCTCTGGCACACATCAAGGTCATTATTGGAATGTTTTTGTTGAGAATGGTGTGGAGGAACTTGACTGGCCTGGACAGAGCCCGGACCTCCACCCCATCCAACACCTTTGTGATCAATTGGAAACCCAGCTGCAAGCCAGGCCTAATCAGCCAATCAGTGCCTGACCTCACAAATCCTCTTCTGGCGGAATGGAAGCAAATCCCTGCAGCAATGCTCTAATATCTAGTATAAAGTCTTCCCAGAAGAGTGGAGGTTGTTATCGCAGCAATGGGTGGATCAACTCCATATTAATGCCCATAATTTTGGATGAGATGTTGGATGTCAGGTGTCCACATACTTTTGACCATGCAGTGTTCGTCATCTCATGCTATAATAATACTTGGTCTTTACAAATAACAATAATCAAAGTGCTTACAATCCATCTCTCTCACTCATGTGTGCTGTTTGTGGATGAAAACAGGGCAGAGTCATGGGTGACATCACAGTGATTTAGCCCATATTTTTCTACATTCTATGCAATACACCCAAGTGTTTCCCTCTTATACAGTGTCACACAGCAATGAACAATACATTCACAAGGTCAGGTCCAGGTGTAAGGAATTCACTAGTCACTTTAATCAGCTGTACCATCGTTGAATGTCCACTTAATGACAATCACTGATGTCTATACAGCATAAATATATATGCCTGAATATGAACAGAATGTGTGCGTGTGTATGTACTTACATTAAATGTACAGTAAAGTATGGACGAAATGTGGTAAATCTGTCGATAACTGTACGTTGAAAGTGACTGCACGAAGTGCTCATAAGATTGAATACTGGTATTTAGAACCTTATTGTAATTTCTGCAATACTACAGAATACATAATCATGTCACAAAATGCTGAAACACAGTTAAGTTAACAACTGAAATGGAAAAAAGCATTCTTGAATTAAACTAATCTCAATTTATTGAAGAATCCCTGTCTAATTTAACCTGGAGGTAAGAAAATATATGAGGTTAGCAGAATGTGTTGCACCTGGGCCATTAAATGCAGTAATCTAATATAGCGTCTTATGGTCCCGTTCACTCCCCACCTCTCCCCCAGGTCAAGAGAACAAAAAGCTGCTGAAAAGAAGGCACAGCATGCTCACGTCTATCGAGTTCAAGAAGCAGAAAATGGCAGAGCTCTGCAGTTTTCTCATTTCACTAACCAACATCACACGTCCCATCGATGCGAATCTAGAAGACTTCAAACACTAGAGTAAGACAGACTAAGTCTGACCAATCAACTTCTATAAACCTACCTGCTCTGTCTTCTATTAACCCACCTGCTCTATCCTCTATTAACCTACCTGCTCTGTCCTCTATAAA